>NC_055682.1:3143933-3408933 GCF_017639745.1 Melanotaenia boesemani | reverse complement strand
AGAGTTATACACTACTGCACCTGGTAGCGCTTGGGGACGCTAAGAAACCTTATGTCCCTATCCTGCCTCCATACAAAATATCACATTTACATTTACCCCACAGATACACACTACTGCTCCTGGGACACTGATGATGGCAGAAGTGATGGCGCTCGGGGACACCGGAGATCTAGTGGAGTTTTAAGGGTTAACTGGATGAAAAAATACCTCCCTGAACAATGTTACTGCATTTTCTTTATTTTTTATTGTAATAACTTTTACTTAATGCAATGCATCAGATTATTTAGATTATTTAAAAAAAAAAACACAGTGAAGCTGGTCAGCGGATTTGGATTCAGTAAAGAAACGGGCATCATTTCTTTGTCTTTGGTTTTTGTTGAATAAAGGTTCATTTTAGAAAATTCACCAACTTTTCTGGAAATGAAGTTTATCTAATCACCAGAGAGGGGTGCCTGTAAGGTTCAATTTAATACCTAACAAACTAAGGTGTTTTAATCTGCATAGATGTATATCTTATTAAATTATCCACAGCCAACTTATTCAGCCAGTAATAGCTTTACAACAAAAAACACCTCAGAGGCTGCAACTAAGAGTCGTTTCAGAGAAGATAGAAAGTCATCACTGATACTAAATAAGAAAGAGAGAAGAGTGAGCATCTAGCAAACAGACTGAGTCCATGTTTCATGTTGCCTCGTTAGTCTGAGAGCAGGACCAAGCAAGTGGGAATACAAGCATGCAACGTGGGAGGTGTGGCCGTCCTTCAGGCAACTTGAAACATGACGCAAAAGTCACCACAAACATGTGAAGCATGAAGTGCAAAGCCAGTCCGGGTAGACTAACCGTAGGAGGTGTGGCTGCCAAACTTTCCATTTCTTCATGTGTGACCCAAACGTTTCCTGTGGTCTGATCGTTTGACACCCACCAATCACAAGAGTGCAAAAAGGGAGCAGATGAAGGACAGACAGGAGGACGGGTGGAGAAAAGATCAGGAAGAATTTGTTCATTCTTGTTAGCAAAAGATTTGTTGTTCATTCACTGTTAGCAAAAAAAACTTGATCAGAAATCTGATTGTGTCATTAGTACAAGTTAAAACGTCAGTTAAATGTTAATGCAGTGAAAATGCCATGCTCCATCCAATGCTCGGAGTGTTGACAGGTTGCATAAAGACTTTGAAAGGGTAGAAATGTCTTGGAATGACCTATTTCTGGGTGTCAAACAGATACAAGTGTGTGTGTGCAGCCTGAATGTGTGTTCTGGTGGCGACTGGTACCGTTCTGGAGGTCGGTGGGGCTGAGGGGCTGGTGAGGGACATGATTTCCTGGATGGCCAGGCGAAGTTTGAGACGATGCAGCGGGTTGCTGATTCCAATCTCTCTTTGGATCTCTGTGTCTGACAGCGCCGACATGATGGCTCCGCTCTTCACGTTGGCACGGCACGCCGCCACGTACCAGGCCGGCATGCCCACCCACAGCTGGTCAGAAGAAGAGAGACTGTTACAGTTCTGATCCAGCAGCCAGACTTTCCTGTAACGGATCACTAGTTCTCCAGCTTTCTGAAGTCCTGGTAGAAGACCATTTTGAGAGGAATTTAGCTTTGACCTGTGAATCATTCAGGCAGAAAAGAGGCTCCTAACACAAGGGATGAACCAGTGTTGTATCGACACTTAACGGACAACTCAGCAAAGAAGCAGTTCAAACTGGATCTTTAGGCTTAGCAGCCGGTCACAAAGAGGGATGTTGAGATGACATAATTTCACAATTAAGTTCGATATAAAACGCCCTGATTAATGAGTCATAACGGCAGATCGATGCTTCTTCTGCATGGAATGAAAACAGTTATATATCAGACGGGTCATCCTGCAGCCATCCTCTAAATGAAAGGCTTTAAAACTGAAAGAATCTTTATCTGTAAGGACGATGAAGTAAAATGTTCTCAAGTCACTTATATGCCCAGAATCAGCCTCTCTCGCCCAGATAATGCCAAATTCGGATTTTTAAAATAACTTAATAACTTTGTTTGTAGACACCCAACAATAACATGCTAAATGTAAGGCTTGAAAACCATCAGAATCTTCATAAATAAGGAGGATAAAGTGTTTTTGCTGGATTCTGTTCACAGCTGTGACAAGGCACCTATGAGTAATATGACAAGAGAAATAACTTTGTTGTTTATGTGTTAATGCATAAAAAAAGACATTAATTCCACAAATTATTAATTAATTCTCTTCTCCAGCAGACTTGAATTAAGTGCCTCTGAGGAAATCCATGCATTTGATTCAGGATGTTGGAGAAGGTTGCATCTAAAAATTGCAGGATAGTAGATCTCGATGACTGGATTTGGGAACTCCTGATCAATACTATTTACTATCAGGCTAAAATTAGGAGAACTAGCACAGATCACATCTCTGCTCCTGCTGCAGCATTTTTTCCTACAAGGTTCTGTATGTTGCAGAATACAGCATGGATCCATCTCTGCTTACCACCCTTTACAGAACACTTCCACATTACTGATCCAGAATGTCCAGAAACTAAAACTAGAACAGTACAAAACCCTGTGCGGTCAAATGGCTGCATGTGACTGAAATAGGTAGAAATAACCACATTTCCTCTTTTCAAAATGACCGTCTTGGCTGTTCTAGCGTTAAAACTGAACCTGGATGTCTGCAGGGTTTCCTGAGGGAAAAAACAGGTGCTGCTGACACTTTAAAACCTAGTTTTAATGATTAAAAGCTGGAACAGAGATGAACTGTGTACATTTCATACCTCCAACCAAGCCACGACAGTTGGACCGTCCCACTGGGCAAACGGCAGGCCCTGCCTGCGGGCCTCCTCCAGTAATTCATGCCTACAACACAAAAAATAAAGATTGAAGCCACACTGCTATAATGTCCTTAATGTAAATCTATAATTAAAAGTAGAGCCCATCAAACTCCTAATATTCAACACATATGGACACAAACCCCAAGACATCAACTGACATGCACACTCATAACAGAGAGCAGGAGTTTGAGAGAAAACAGAAAATGAAACCCAGAAAGACTCAAACATACTGGAAAGCTTTGAGAGAATATCAAATGTCTAAATAAGTAAGTAAGTAAGTAAATAAATAAATATATATATTTTTTTTTAATAAAACCACCTCAGCATTTTTCCAGACCACTGTGTCCAGTTTAACTTAAAGCATTATGGGAGCTGACTGGGCTTTAGAGACGGGGTTTCAGGTCGGAGGAGCTGTGGTTGTCAGTTTTCTCCCAGAACCAGTGCTTCAGGAGTCCACGAGGGAGATAACTTCAATAAATGCATTCCTCTACAGCTGTAGGAACATGCACAGCAGGAAGAATGTCGGGCAGAAAACTTCAACATCGGCTGTTTAAATACTGCACATTCACAACATGCACATTCTGAGTCAGTGAATGCACCACGAAAGGAAACTGTTGTATTTGTCCAGTAGATGGCGCTGTTTGTCACATGACCTGAACATACTACAAGACTACTATGACAAAAGCATGTTGTATACAAACAGCTTCACATCATTACATTCTGAGAATATTAATGCCAACAAAACTATTGCAGGTTATGTCATTTTTTCCCAGACTTGAGGACAAAAATATACTTCCATGAACTCATCTCTCCAACAGTTGGAGTGCATAACGTCATGCTCTGAGAGGAAAATAATTCACTCACTAAAGTCAGCACACACACATTCCTGTTAGTTAAGCTCCTCTGTGGAAAGCAGGGTAAAGAGCAGCATGGAAAAGCCATCAGACATTCAGAGGGACAGTCATTTAGGGTCCGTCAGAGTTACTGGTGAGATCAATGTGAAGCCAGGTGTGGAGAGGAAATAAGGCAAGGCCAAGTAAACGTGAATCAACTTACCCAGTCTTTGGACTACACATGGAATGAGAAGATGGTAAAAAGAAGAGTAAGGTTGGCAAATAAAAAAATAAATTAAATAAAAGTAAAACATTTGTGGTGTCTGATCAAAACTTAAGAGGAAAAAAATGTGAAATTATTGGAGGTGCTGGGTGTGATGGAGGTGCTGGATGTGGTGGAGGTGCTGGGTGTGGGATGAAGGAAGATGAGCTGACAGGGGTGAGCGTGAATCAGGGGATGGGGGGGCTGAGCGCGTGGACTGCAGCAGCAGCAGCGAAGCCCACGACATTCATGGACTCTTACATTATTAATTATCTCCATTAAAAGCATCCTGTTACATAATCTTTCAGCTTGTTCTCAACCTACAAACATTCAGGAGAGAGCAGAAGAAGAAAGGACACCTACTTCTTCTGCAGCTTCCTGTTCTTCTCTGCAGGACCCCCTAGCGTTCCCATTCCCAAGCCATCCTTCGGAGAACTCTCTGCCTCAGGAGTTCCAGCTGGAAACACAGACAGCACCATCAGAGCTTTACCTTGTGACACCGGAATTTATGTACAATTAAACATATATATATGTAAACAAAAAAGAAAAAATAAACTACAATAACGAAAAAATTTAAATATTAAACTAAGAAATTAAATAAAATGACAAAAAATAAATACATGAAAGTAAACTATTAACACCTTAGCGCCTGTAATTATTTCTAATTACATAAAAACTAAATAAATACAACAGAAAAAAGAAGAAAAAAAAACTGGAACAAACTACAGTTAAATATTGAAAAAAATAAATAAATAAAAGTAAATTGTTAACCCTTTAACGTCTGGATTTATTTACCATTATATAAAAACAAAATCCAGAAAAAAATTGGAAAAAAAAAACCCTGCAAATGACAAATAAATATAAAAAAATTCCATTTAAATTAAAACAATAAAAAAGAAAAAAAGAAAGAAAAAAAAGAAGAAAAAAAAGGAAAAAAAAGAAAAAAAGGAAAAAAAAAAAAAAAAAAAAAAATAAATAAATAAATAAATAAAACATTCTAAAAAAATACATCATAGTAAATTATTAACCACTTAATGCCTGGATTAATTTGTAATTATATGAAAACTAAAATATGGGAAAAAAGAAGAAAAAAATCAGGAATAAAATAAACTATGATTTAAAAAAAATAAATAAAAATAATCAAAATAAAAATACATAAATATATAATAATTTATATAATATTGACAAATTAAAACAAAAAAAAATATTATAAAGATAAACACACAATAAAGTACATTATGGAAAATAATTGGGTAAAATAAAAAGAAATTAAATAAAAAAAAAAGAAGAAAAAAGATGTGGATAAACAGGATCAGAAACGTGTCCAAACTCTGGACTCGCTCGACCTGGCGTCTCACCTTGGCTGGGCGAGTCCTTGCCAGGAATGCTGGGTCGGCCCTTCTCTTTCTTCCCAAAGAGGCGTCCGATGGAAGACTTGATGCTCTTCTTCTTGGCTGCTTTGTTGAGAGAGTCCTGGCTGCTGTTACTGCTGCTCGGGTTGCTGCCCTGACCGTCCTGCAGGCTTCCCAGACTACGCCAGCAGAAGGTTGGTGGTTAGAAGGAGAGAGAGGTTACAGAGACCAATGGTGGAAAGCTCAGGTCTTACCCTCTAATGTCTCTGATGTCTTCGTGACTGGCAGCGTGTCCCGCCTCTCTGTTTAGACGCATGGAGCGTGGAGTGGTGGGGGGGGACGTCTCACATCGGATAGTGGCCTTGTCGTCCGGAGCAGTCTGCAGGGCAACGGGAGGAACAAAGCCATTAGGTGGATGTCATATGAAGCTACAACAGACACGACGTGCAGCTTCACCACCATAAAAGCAAAAACACAGGCAAAATATAATGATGATGAATTCCAACATAAAGCAAAGAGACCACCAAGATAAATGATACGTAATCTGGAAAACAATGAAAGATGCCAGTTAACCCATCAAGCCATTTTTATGCTGAATTTTATTTAATTTATTATTTTTATTTATTTTTTTTTTACAATTAACCAGTCTGTAGAAGCTTTTAATCCCAGTATAAACCAGTCTGTAGAAGCTTTTAATCCCAGTATAAACCAGTCTGTAGAAGCTTTTAATCCCAGTATAAACCAGTCTGTAGAAGCTTTTAATCCCAGTATAAACCAGTCTGTAGCAGCGTTTAATCCCAGTATAAACCAGTCTGTAGAAGCTTTTAATCCCAGTATAAACCAGTCTGTAGAAGCTTTTAATCCCAGTATAAACCAGTCTGTAGAAGCTTTTAATCCCAGTATAAACCAGTCTGTAGCAGCGTTTAATCCCCGTATAAACCAGTCTGTAGCAGCTTTTAATCCCAGTATAAACCAGTCTGTAGAGGCTTTTAATCCCAGTATAAACCAGTCTGTAGCAGCTTTTAATCCCAGTATAAACCAGTCTGTAACAGCTTTTAATCCCAGTATAAACCAGTCTGTAGCAGCTTTTAATCCCAGTATAAACCAGTGTGTAGCAGCTTTTAATCCCAGTATAAACCAGTGTGTAACAGCTTTTAATCCCAGTATAAACCAGTCTGTAGCAGCTTTTAATCCCCGTATAAACCAGTGTGTAGCAGCTTTTAATCCCAGTATAAACCAGTCTGTAACAGCTTTTAATCCCAGTATAAACCAGTCTGTAGCAGCTTTTAATCCCAGTATAAACCAGTCTGTAACAGCTTTTAATCCCAGTATAAACCAGTCTGTAACAGCTTTTAATCCCAGTATAAACCAGTCTGTAACAGCTTTTAATCCCAGTATAAACCAGTGTGTAACAGCTTTTAATCCCAGTATAAACCAGTGTGTAGCAGCTGTCAGATTGGGAGGTAAATGATGTAAAATGAATGAATGAATAGATGTAGCAGCATAAAGGTCGACCAGAAGAAGAAAGCAGAATTTATTACTAACAGAACTTCGTAGAAATAACACACAGATCAGCAGTGACCAAACCTTTTCTCATCTCATCGTTCTCTCAAGTCTTGGCTTTCAGGAGAAAAAATATTGTTATTGAAACAAACACACAACAGAAACTATTTCCATGTTTCCACTTTTTCCTCATTTCCAGTTATTCCTGCTACTATTTACCTGCTATCCTCACTAAACCAACTCCAGCTCAGCTGCTTTGTGGCGCCACCGTGCATCAGAAACGTCTTCTTGGCTTTATGCCAGCTATAGGTGATTGCATCCATTTAATTTGGACACCCCTGGTTATTTACTGGTAAATAACCAGTAAAATTTTGTGGCTGGATTATAATTCTCCTGGACAGCAAATAACTAGAAAACTTCCGTAGGTCACCTAAGGGTAGGCCATCCATCACAACCTACCTACAGAGTTACACTCTGCTGTCCCTGAGACACTGATGAAGATGGAAGCGATGGCGCTCGCGGCGCTGGAGATCTAGTGGAGCTTAAAGGGTTTAAAAAACCTAACGAAAGACTTCCTATCAGGCAGCAAGTCTAAGAGCTGATGACAGTCCTCAATCTGAACTCATTATGTTCTTATAATTATTTATTAAAAAGCTAAATAAAAACAATTAGAATTGTTGCCGGACAACGATTACAATCTTTAATTGTGATTGTTGTGTACTTTAATATTAAACCTTTAAAGACCAGCCCAAGAAAAAAACAGGAGAAAAATAAACTTTTTCAACTAAAGTCTTTATTTGGTCCTTTAACAAAATGTAAAATAATTTTAATTATCTTTGCAAATTCACTGTTTAATATGTCAGAATTATTGTAGCGCATTATTATTATTGTGTCCACCAGGGGGCAGGAGACAAGTATCAGATTGGTACAACTGACTGTTGGACAAAGTTTTTATCAGTGATGAAAATGTCTCAGAATCCAGATGTGTATGTGTTACATTCGGCATTATAGGGTTTAAATGTACTGCTATATGAAGCAAAGTTTAAGTTTTATGAAGCAAACACTTTAAACTATATGCTGCTTTTTAACAGCAGTTAAAATATTTGCTGTAAATCCCAACTTATGATCACACCAGTATAATGAGATTACTTTCACATCTAAAATACTGGATCAGCTGGAGAACTGCTGTCGACTTCCCTCAGGTTTGTTGTTTGATGCCCACAGACCAAGTAAAACTGGAGTTACGACAGTTTAAATTTGATAGGACAAAAATGTTTACTGTATTCTGTAAAAGTGAAATGGAATGATGAGTATTACATTTTTTCTGTATATATATTCATCATTTTCCATAATTTCATCACAAATTTCTGTGAATGTTAATAAAGTACGCTAACGTGAGAAAATGATGATCAGATCATAGAGGTGGAATCATGCTGAAAAGAGAGATTCCAAACACGGAGGTGATGACTTTAAATAAAAAATTATGCTAAAGATGAAAACATAACACCCCTCTTTACATCAGAGGTTCGACTGTGTATTTACAGCCAGTGAGGACTGGACTTTAAAAAATGCATTAATGTGCAAAAAAAGAATTAATTTATTACTTACACGTTAACTTGTCCAGCCCTAATAACAACAATACTTTAAAAGCTGCATGATATTAGAAAAACACCAAATGGTGTTGAATATTATAATGATAAAAGTTTTGTAAACAAACAGTAATATGTTGGCCTTATCTCAGGTGTGTTGGAGGGTCACGTTCCATGTCAGTCTCTGAAATTAACTTTTTGACTCACCAGCCAAGTTGGCCAGTAGATGAAAAAAATCTACCAACATATTGTTTACTGAACAAATTATTAAATTATTTTACACACACATACCTCTAGACACGTTATTTCTATAATACTGTGTTATGTTGTATCCACACTGTGTTACCGCCTACAGCCGGCGCACGCAGGCGCGTTACCGCCTACAGCCGGCGCGCGCAGGCGTGTTACCGCCTACAGTCGGCGCACACAGGCGCGTTACCGCCTACAGTCGGCACGCGCAGGCGCGTTACCGCCTACAGTCGGCGTGTTACCGCCTACAGTCGGCGCGCGCAGGCGTGTTACCGCCTACAGTCGGCGCATGAGAAGCGAGCGGAACCGGGCCGTGAAGCAGACAGAAGGCGCTGCTACATCCAAACCATCACTTTTAACTGAACTTTCTGGTTGGGGCTGTAAGCTGCTGATTTATCCTCCGGTTCACCGTGCTTTCTTTAGGAAAGCTGGCCCTCCTGCTAAAGATCTCCACATAATTACCTACTTCATTAGCCTGAGCTAAATGGTGAACAGAACTGAAACAGTGCAGCGCATTCTCGTGTCACATGCGAGCGTTTGCGTCAGTGCATGTTTGTGTACGTGCGCGTTGTTCATACATGCAGACAGCATTAATAAAAACATGCCTCAGCGATCTGAATATTCTGCATGTTGATTTCACGATGATAAGTTATCATGATGACATGAAGCTCCCTGACTGAGTTACTTAGAATGAAGAGATCAGTTTCAGTCATGGATGTGACATGTGAAGGAACAGTTGATCATTCATGTGATCGCAGAATACAAAACTAGTTTGTCTCCCCTGAAAAAACACTGAACCCACCGCGGTTTTCCTTTAACAACTGATTTCTTTTGTTCAATAAAAACAAAGACAAAGAGAATGTGTAAACGAGAAGCCGGGGTGTGAATGAATGAATAAATTGTTTTTAACCCAGCTCTAGTTCAGTGAGGCGTTTAGATGCACTCTGGATTCCAGAGTGTTCTGGATAAAAGGGAGCAGGATGTCACCTATTTAACTTGAATAAATATCAAGATTCCCATCATCCACCAGCATCCAGATCAGAGCAAGAGCTGAGCCAGATCAGAGATGACCCAGATCAGAGATGAGCCAGATCAGAGATGACCCAGATCAGAGATGACCCAGATCAGAGATGAGCCAGATCAGAGATGACCCAGATCAGAGATGACCCAGATCAGAGATGAGCCAGATCAGAGATGAGCCAGATCAGAGCCAGAGCTGAGCCAGATCAGAGATGACCCAGATCAGAGATGAGCCAGATCAGAGATGACCCAGATCAGAGATGACCCAGATCAGAGATGACCCAGATCAGAGATGACCCAGATCAGAGATGAGCCAGATCAGAGATGACCCAGATCAGAGATGATGAGCCAGATCCGAGCTGAGCCAGAGATGAGCCAGATCAGAGATGACCCAGATCAGAGATGAGCCAGATCAGAGATGACCCAGATCAGAGATGAGCCAGATCAGAGATGACCCAGATCAGAGATGAGCCAGATCAGAGATGAGCCAGATCAGAGATGACCCAGATCAGAGATGATGAGCCAGATCCGAGCTGAGCCAGAGATGAGCCAGATCAGAGCCAGAGCTGAGATTAGCCAGATCAGAGCCAGAGCTGAGCCAGATCAGAGCTGAATCAGATCAGAGATGAGCCAGAGCTGAGCTGAATGAAGTCCTCTTTAGCTAACTTTTTAAGAAGAAAAGCAGGACATTTATTTTAAATTACAGCTGAGGAGACACATTTTTAATAAGGTGTTTATTTAGCTTATAAGACACATTATAAAATAGATTGTATAGAAACTAACTTTAGTCTAACGGTGTGACAAAGGGAATAGAAAGTTAATTTAGTTTTTATTTGAGTTTATTAGAGCTTATATTTAAAATGGTCACTAAAACTGAGCTTTTACTCTAATTAATATGGGACTTTATGTGATTTTTATTCAAGAACTTCTAATGTTCTGGACAGGCCTCAGATGGAAATAATCAGTTTTAGCTTAAAGTTTTACTAAACAGTAGTTTCATTATCATTACCCACAACATCTCCATCAAATAAAACAACACTAAATGAATTTATCAGGATGCAGAAGAAAACTGTTTGATTTTAAACCACATTTGATGGCAATTTTTCACTTTTTAAAGGTTTTTAAAATGTAACTACTTTGTACAAAAAAAGAAGCAAAAGATAGGTTTGTTAAGCACGTTTGGACAAATGAGCCATTGTTGAATACTGAAGAGGAATATAGTATGTAAAATTAAATAAATATGTAAGCGGCCTGATGGATGTAATGTGAAATACTCTTGATCTATCACTGAACATTGCTGCTGTCAGCTTTGTTTTTAAATTAATCATCAAGTAGTACAATTTTAAATTTCAATTAAACATTTTCAATAAATAAATAAATAAGAAGGAAAAAAAGAAAGACATTGAAACCTTCAAGAATTCTGAAATCTATTAGCTGGAGGGACGTGATGGAAAGATGGGGATATGAGAGGATGTGATGAAGTTAAACAGGCTTCTGGAAAGCAAGTTGCTAGTTTACCTTCCTGCGGTGCTTGCGCAGGTCACTAGGCTGAAGCGTGGCAAAAAAGGAGAGAGGAGAACAGCAGTTAGTGAAATGCA
Source organism: Melanotaenia boesemani (assembly GCF_017639745.1). Lineage (NCBI taxonomy): Eukaryota > Metazoa > Chordata > Actinopteri > Atheriniformes > Melanotaeniidae > Melanotaenia > Melanotaenia boesemani. The sequence goes on along the minus strand of NC_055682.1, from coordinate 3,397,708 downwards.
CAACAGACCAGCGGTCGAACCAAAGCCATGCACAAACACACACACAAGCAGGAAATCAGAATATTTACAGAAACTCATTTTTAATCTACGATTCAGATGAGCAGTTACGTAGAAAATAAAGTCAGTAGAAGCAGCACCACACCCCCGATTGGGAGACACAACAAAACCAGGTTGTAGGCAGGGTCAGGATGAGGTAGGATGGGTGCAGCCCGGCTCAGAAAAACTGAAAGAGCCAAGCAGATGAATGATTTCCAGTTACCGCTTACAAAAATATGAGTTTGTTGAGACGTTAGTGGAGTGAATGTGTTTGATGTTTTATTGGCCAGTCAGCAAGAGAAAAGAGTTGCACCTGAATTTATGTACTGTAGTAGTTGTATTTTCCCCTGGGCAATGAAAAATTGGAAGGCTTTTTTTCTTCTCTACATTCCTCACAGACCTGGTGTTAGCAGAGCAAATAAACCACCCGCGTGCCACATTTCTCTGCCCCCAGGAGGAAAATACCTAATCACTCATTTCCTTCACTCGACTCGCACAAACAGGCCGAGCCAAGGAAGAGATTACTGAGCTATAAAAGGGAAACAGGAAGAGGAAATTGAGGAGCAAGCCAAAAATTCATATAATCACCAAAAATGTCCCGTTGAATGCATTTTCTTCTGATTTGGGAGTTGGAAGGTTTCCGCTAGTTTCACTGATGCTGATTATTTGATGTAAATACGTTGAGGGCTGAATAAGTCAGTTATTAAAACTAACATCTTGTTATTTTGGTATCATCTGCCAAAGAAAAATACAAAAAACTGCTAAATTTCTACCCTTTTCCTTTAAACAACAGCAAGGACCAACCAACTGCTGAAACTTGAACAAATCTGTGCAATCTCATCACAAATTCCGGGATGGCTTGTAAACAATTATGAGGAAAAGCAGTGATGGGACAGTTCTCCAGAACCAAAGCACTCACCCATACCTTAAGTTTTCATTTTTGAGCATGCACAGTTTGGCTGCAAGGCTGAAAGCCGGGATCTGAAAGGCTGAACCTGACAGACATGTTGCTATGTGTTGGAGTACAAGTGTCTATTCGCTCTTGTTTAACAACATTAACACAGCATAGCAGAGGAATTCTAACAAGCCCAAAGAGACAACATTAGCAAACAGGCTAACAGAGCTTTACCAGCCTGTGGTATTTCTGTGGCTGACAACAAACCACAGTGACTCCACAAGCACTGTGTGCTCTTTAGTTTCTAAAGATAATCAGTTGCTACGTTAATGTGGACAAATATTTCTTCTATCTGACTGTAATCAATCTGATCAGAGATTCCAGCTGACTTGTTATCATGGAGGCTGGATCGAGAGATCCGATCAGATGTGTGTTTACATGATGGGAAGGTTTAACCTCTTCCTCACGAGTGCCTCCTGTACAGGGTGCTGAGTATTTGTGCAACAAAAACAATGTTTGCAGACACCAGGAAGCAGCAATGCTAACATGTAGCATGGAAACATGACGGAGAGAAACTCGGCTTAAAAGACTCCACCAAGCATCGGCACCCAAACCAAACATAGATCAAACCCCAAGCAGTTTGAGCCGAGAACATCTGTCCACTTTAGAGCTTCTGCTAATTTCTCCACTTCAAGCAAACCACACAAACAAGGATTCACATGAAAGCAGAGACTGCTGGTTACAAAGACGTCTGTCTCATCACTGTGGGACAGAAACTCTGGAGCTAGCAGCCAGAACCAGAGATCAGGTCTTACTGTTGCTGTTTTGTGGTAGAAAGTTTCATAATCTCTGTAAATGTGTTTTGTACGGTGGCCGGGAAGTGCAAGACAATATTACATTGAGTGAAACACTTTTGCAAAGACAGATGTTTCACCAAAACCTGTGATCCATCAGAATCTGTGACCACAGGGGGGCGATAGTGTACATTTCTCTGCATGTACGTCTTAGAACACGAGCCAAGTCTTGAACACTGTTATTAAAAACCACTTCTGATAGCTACCAGAATGTGTTACTTTACTGTACCTGCATTTTAATGAACTCAGAAAAGTGTTTTCAAGACTTTGCTCATCTTCTAAGACGTACATGCAGAGGGCTCAAAGATTCTGATGGGTCACAGATTTGGTGAAACACCTATCTTTGTAATTGTGTTTCGGTAAACTTGTAAAAGTGTTTCACGTAAATGTAAAGTTGCTTTGTGTTGGTAAAGGCGTTTGTGGATTGTACTATTGTTTAGTAAATGTAAACATGCTTTCTATGATGTAAAAGTGTTTCACTCTATGTAATATTGTTTTGCACTTCCCGGCCACCGTAGTTTTGCTACGACTCTGCTTTTGTTTGAATCGCGAGGGTTTACAGTGAAGTGTGCACTCTCCCTGCAATATACAAGCTTTGGGTTTCCTCCTCTCTGTAACGTTTTTGGTGTTTCTATGGTGAATTTGGGCGTTATCCTTTTGTCACCTGGACTGTGGTCAATGGACGTGTTGATCATGAACATTGTTTCCACGCTGGTACCTGAGAAAGGTCCGCCTGAACAAACCAGAGTTAAAACATGTGACAGGTGACTATCCTATGATTCAAACGTTATTTTTAGCCTGAATAGTGTTTTTTGTTAGGAAATTCATCTCAGCTTTCTGTTGAGCCCAAGATTATACCTACAGCCCTTTTATTTTAGGAATGCCATTTTAGACTGGAGGCATAAAAATAGACAAAGCTAATATGATCGTAACGTCTCTGACATACACAATGTGAACTAATTCAGAAGAATCAATGGAAAATGAAGAAGAAGAAAATATCCTGGAGGAATATGAGTGATAAAACCATTTTGTACATTGTAGGCAACTTTTGTTCTACTAAAGCGTGAAAACTCATCTTTTCAAGCCTTTTGACTATCAAGATGTTCAATAACCACTTTTTCAAACATAAATAACTGCGACAAGGTTTAAACCACCCCTCGATCAGAGGCGTAAGTGTTTACATGACTTATTTTTATTCTGACTAGATGTTCGATTGGATCAAAAGTGCTCCATGTGAAGACAGCTACAGCTTCTGTGCAACATGTCAAAGCAATAAAAGCATTTGTCCTCGGCTGCTGAGATGTTCTGCTTTATTCATCCTCCCTTATACTGCCCTGAACCTGCCCCGACGGCATCGTTCCACTGTCGCACCCAGCTCAGATAAGGTTTTTTTTTATCTTGCTGCATCCTGTAAAACCACCCTGCGAGGCGGTCATTTCATCATCTACTGACAGCTTGCTATAAAACACCGTCCTGCTGAATGAAAGGAAAATCTAACCTCATAACACCGCCTGATGAGCATGATGTTTGAACCGGTTACAGATAATTAACACCAGATATGGTTTTATTTCCTGTGTGTATCTGAAGCCAATAAAAGGATGTGAAAGGAGAGGAAGTGACAGACTGCACCCACCCCAGGGGGGGTCGAAGGGTTCTGTGGGGTGATCTGAAGGTACCTGGAAGTAAGGTGAATAGCTACAGGCCTGAGGGGGGGGACTGAAGCCAGTGGCACCATATGGCAGATATGTCACTGTCTGCTGGGAGAGGGAGCTCTGGATGATGTAGGGGTCATAGCAATACTGCTATGTGCAGGGGGGCAGTTACACATACATGCAAACATTAGTGAGACATTGATCAATACACATGAGCAGCATGAATGCAAACATTATCTTAGAGGCGAAAACCTGATTTTAGCCTTGGAATCAATATAAATGAAAATGCCAGGGAAACAACAAAGTAAAGGGAGATTTACCAAGGTCATGACACCCATCCGATCCAGTTCTCTGTTGGGGCTGCGGGGAATCCGCCTGGGGGTGGACTGGCCCGAGCCGGGCGGTGAGCTGCCCAATGAGGAGCCGACGCACAGTGATGGGGGGATGGAGCTCATAGAGCGGAATCGTGCTCCCAGATCGTCGCCGCTGCCAACCCTGCATTCGATCTCTTCTGCCCGGATCGCTGTGTTCTCCTTCTCCTCCTGGATCATCCTGAAAGGTCAGAGGAATATGTATTCATCGTACATGTCGCAGAGTTTCGCCATTAATGGAAATGAATGGACATTAAGTAGTAGTATTTGTTTACTAAACACAACAAAATAGTATTTTGTTGTGTTTAATTTAGCATATTTAAAGTGTTGTGATCTTATGCACAAAAATTATTATGACAGCTGGTCGTACCTAATTTCATTGTTGATGGCGTCCAGTTGCTCCTGCAGCATTAAGGCGAGGGTCTGAGCGTCGGCCTGGCCAGCAGGGGACAGCAGGTCCACAGAGCTGAAAATGGTCTCCCGGTCCTCCTCCAGGTCTGAGACGTCCATGTCGCTCTCAAAGGCATGGGCCACATTAGCCAGAACGTTAGCCTGCTGCATGCGCTCCCACTCCTGCTCATTCAAAGTCTGAACCTGGATTTACGTACGCAGGTATAAAACAGACGGGATGTTTAGCAACGCAGATACTGAAGGATTTTATAGGGAGATAAAAGAGGTTGCAGGCAGCAGGCAAGGTAGAGAATGTGAGGGAAGCAGGTAAATGTTTAGATACTTGAGTTGATATTGATGCAGCAGACAGACTGACTTACATGTCGCTGATGTCCATTATGGAAGCAAACAGAAAAAAGCAAAACAGAAGAAACCCATCAGAGAAAGCTCAAACATTCAACAGGCAGAGGAAAGAGAAAGACATGTAACACATGCTGCGAGGAAGACAACGTAAAACCAGAGCAGTAAAGATGAAGCCAGTTAAAGCATGTTAAATCAATTTAACTGAAACATGTCAGATTCGGGCTCAGATTTTACACGACTACAGAGCGTAACAGCTGATAAAAACCACCAGGAGACACTCTGACGACTCACCTTGGATGGCTCGTCCCGGAGCGCCGCCACTCGTCCTTTCTGAGGCCGCCTCAGGACGAGAGCGCTGCTGTAATGATCCGAGTCGCTGTCCATCATGGAGGAAGCCGACACCGGATACCTGAAATCTGGGGTGCTGCCCAGCTGAGAGCGCCTGGAAAAAGACAACCACAGCAATCAGAGAAGATGAAGACAAGTCAGACAGAAACTCTGAATGCTAGCAGCTTGCCAACTCACCCATGCAGTAAGGAGTTGCTCCGACTCCGATCCTGCTCGTTCTCGGCCCTCATGGTCTCTATTTGTATCAGGAGCTGCTCCTAAAAGAAATGATGCATACGGTCATCTAAGTTATTTAGTTTGGTTGGTAAAAACTAAAAACCACAAATTTCCTCCAAAATACTAGCGGAGATGACCCTTTAACCTTCATGCGCTGTATGGAATTCTGTGTAGCTGTGAGCTGCATTATTTTGAGATTATTTTGGCTGTGACTGTTTCCTAAAATTACCATGAAATTTGGGAGGGAAGGTGTTTTCAAATGAAGAAATACATGAGTTTAATTCACATCTACTGTATTTCGACATGTTTTTATTATATCAAACCTGAGACTTGTACCATAGACTTTCATTATAACCACACTTTTTGACCCCTGCTTTAAATCAAAGTGAAAGAAGATTTTGTGTCATTTTCCACTGCAGGGATTAATGTTTTGTAAAAAATAAGGTCAACAACAAAAGTGACACATTTGAGCCCCTCCCCTGCTGACATCTTTGGCCAAGAAATGGCCTGGTTTTCCATCAGGATTTCAGTGTCTGTGATTTGATGGAAAACGATGCCATTTCTTGGCCATGGCAGGATAAAATCTGGTTTTTCTTCATCCTTTGCATTTATTTCATAGGTATGGAAGTACCAAATCTCATGTTTTCTTCAAATGTTTCATCCAAATTTAAAAAGAACCCTTTCAAGGAAAAGAATGTAATTGTTAAAAAACATTGATCTTTCATTTTACTAACGCAGTTTCAAGTTCAAACTACATATCTATGAATTACAGTATATTTAAAAGAAAAGAAAGAAAAAGCCACTACTGGTATATGATCAAAACTGGCATCTTAAAGAGTTTAAATAAATTATTATAAATTATAAATGATTTATTGAAAAGATTTTCTTTTAAAAATGGGAAAAATATCGAACTTTAACTGCCAGAAGAATTTAGCTGAATTGTACTAAATAAAACTACTACAACACTGCAACAGCTGATAGATAAAAGTATTTCCAAAGTATCCAAACAATTCTTTCTTTAACAGGGGAGAAGGGTTAAAAAAATATTGATCTTGAAACTACTACAGTTTCTCTTTCCCTCTGAGGTAAATAAAGTATTTTTCATTTCATCAAAGTTTAAAATATATTCCTTCTAGCGTAACTTTTTAAATTCCTGTTTTCAGGGCACAAGGTTGAGCACCTGCTTACCTTCTCATGGTGAGACTCCTCAATCAGTTTCTTAGTGTGATCCAGTTCCCTTATCAAGGCATTCTGAAGAGAAACAAGAAGTACAACCACAGTAAGCAAACAGCAAACCCTGTTCTTTCTTCACCACACTGAACGTGATGCTAGAAACTCTGTTGCTCACTTTATCCTCCAGAGCCGACATCCTCTCTTTGAGGTGAAGCTGCAGCCTCTCGTTGGACTCCGACAGGAGCTTGTCCACAGTCTCTGACAGACGTCGGTTGTGCTCCTCATTCATCTTCTCTCGCTGCCGAGCCTACAGAAACAGAAGCAAATCCTTTCATCCCACTGTGACTCATCAGATGGCTGCTGTGAAGCTGTGAACGGCAGGAAGCGGTCATTCGCACCCTGAGCAGCTCCTGGTTTTTCTCCTCCAGCTGGGCCTCTAGTTGCCTGAGTCTCTCCTCCACGTTGCCATGGCGTTCCTCTGCCTGGAAACGAAGAACATTGATCCAGTGAGACCATAGAACTGCTTAAATCTTCTCGTGCTTTTTCATCCATCCTGGAGAAGAATCTTGTTGAGAAAAATAGTTGGAGTAACCTCGGTCATGTTTGAGGAGACCAAGTTCAAACCCTTCACATACACCAGCCACACATACAGGACTGAACAACGTCTTGGGCCACCCGTTATTTATTTATATGCTAAGAAAATAGGAAACAGGTGAAGAAATTTTTACTGAAATACATGCAAACAAATATAAATACAGTACAAGAGTCGGAACCAGGGTTGGTCCAGTTCTAAAGAGGTTTAAAGTAAACCCAGATCTGTTAAGATCCGGGTTCTGGGGAGGATCCATCCCTCCACCAGACCTGTTGAGGTCCAGGTTCAGGGGAGGATCCATCCCTCCATCAGAACTGTTGCCACTGATCTTCAGTCCAGTTCTTGGGTCATGTGACCTACTTCAGCCTTTTCCCTGTGTTTACCTTCCTTAAGAATGGCTTCCTGACAGCCACGTTTCCATGGAGACCATTTCTGATGAGGCTTCAACCAACAGTGGATGGATAATCTGAAGGTCCAGGTGCATTTCTCAAGGCCTGCATCAGGTCTTTGCTGGATTTGCTCCTATTTCTTCAGGACCTTAGGTCCTGTTTATCTGCTGTAGATATGTTTTAGTCCTGACTCTTCTTTGTTTCTGCCTCCATGCTGAGATAAGCCAGGTTTCCAGCTACCAGCTAATTGGAAATCATCTTGTTGCTGCTGAAATCATGTTTTCTGTCTGTCAGACTGTCTGATCTTTACTTGTTTTCACAGATAAAACAAAATAAATGAGAACAAATGATGTATCTTTGTGACAATGAGCCTAAAGATCCAGTTTAAAACTGATTATTTGCTAAGTTGTCTGTTATGTGTCAGCACAACACCGGCCCATCGTGTGAGTTAGGAGCCTTTTTTCTGCCTGAAATATTAATTGGTCAAAGTTAAGTTCCTCTAAAATGGCCGGATTCGAGAACTAGACTGAAAAATGAGCGAAAAGCAAAAAGCAAAAAAAAAAAAAAAAAGAAAATGCCCAAAGAGAAACTTGGACAGACCTTCAGGAAGCTGAAGAACTACTGATGAAAACCACTTCAGAAGATTACAACAAAGTCTGAAATATAAAGAAATGAGGGCTGGGGTGGCTCCTGCACAGGACACACAGGTATTATTTATATATATGTATGTACACACAAGGCAGCAGGAGCCACAAACAACAGTGACTGATTCCTGTGATGCAGATTCACCACAGAAACTAGCATCAAAGATGTTTATCCAGCATTTTTCCAACATTCAGGAACACTGACCAATAAAACTGGTTAACAGCTGATATTACTGTTTACTAGCAATAGGCTGACTGACTTTTTCCTACAGTGAAACTTGTCTTAGTTTTCCAGAAGCTCTATAGGCCGGGCCTCCACACGCCTCAGTTGGTACTTCCTGTTTGCATTAGACACCAAGGTGAAGGTTTTCTGTGTTTAAGAGGAGGGGGGGCCAGCATGACGCAGCAACAGAACATAAAAGCACAAACACACCTGCATACAGCAGCCAAAGCATATTCAGTCTGACCTGCACTAAACCAGGAATGTGCTGCTTTGTTTTAAATGTTTGCTATCCTCAGAACATGTTGTCCTTTGCACTGAGAATGTAAACACAGCCAGTACTTTGCATTGATCTGGTTAAACTCAGTTAAAGGACGAACCTGAACTTCCTAGAATCCAGGAGGATGTGTTGAGTAACGTACAGAAAACTGGTCTCCGTCGCACAGAACACACTAAGGGTTTGACGTGGAGGTGGTGGAGGAAGCATGAGCACCAAACAAACAGCAAGACAAAGAAATGAGAGGACGAGGCGTCCACTTGAGGGGAGTGAGGACACGATTAAAACCACGTGGCTGAAGAGAACAGATACTGCAACTACAGCTGAAAAGACGAGAAGAGAATGATTGATTTCCTCAGAGGAAACAAGGTTTCCATTAAAGACGTCTGCAGGAAAAAGCTCAAATCGCTCATTCAAGAAATCTTTTAACGAAACTTTCATTAGTAAAAGAAATATTACAACTTTGTTTTTGTGGGGATAGAAACAAAATGCAGGAATGATCTGAACAAATTAATTTGGAATTCATTAATAATGAAGAATAAGACGCTGATTTTGGGGGTTTGTACAACAGTAAGAAAAACAACTAAAAAACGGATAAATTATTTTTCACTATTTATTTTTCATAAAACACTGGATGGTTTTACATTAATTACTCTTCATCACTCAGCCCAAGTTAAACATAATCTTCCTACTTTTATCATTTCATTTAGTTATGTGTTTATCTGTATTTATATCTATATTATAGATATATATATATTTTTTAATCTAATTGTTTTTTTAAAATTACTTTTTGTTACTTTATTTTATATTTTATTCTACATTTCATTTTAAATTGAATTTATTTGTGTTCACTCTATATTTAATTCATTTATTCATTTGAAGTAAAATGAAATTTCTGATGGTATTTATATCATTATTATTCAGTTTCTATGAAAATTTACAAAAATACTTCCGTTTCAGCACATTCATTTATTGTCATACATTTTATTTCCGTGCTCTTTTCACTCCGGGCCTATAGAGTTTCAACCTCATTCACTTGCAACAAACTCATAAAACACAATAAATTATGGATAAATAATGTCTCAAAGTCATGATGTGAAGCAAAAATAGCTGCAGAATGACATCGTGACTGCAATGATGATGATGATGATGAATATTAAGTGCAGCCATAACTTGTACAGAGGGGCTCAGAGCTCCTCAGTGATGCATCCCATCCTGGACACAATCTTTTTGAGCTGCTGCTATAAAGCAGACAATCCGAAGCCTCAAAACGAGGACAAACAGGCTTAAAAACAGCTTTCATCCTACTGCAATAAATGCTGGAAATGCTGCTGAGACATAATACACATACTGTACTAGTGCACGTGTATGTGTGTGCATGTATTTGGTTATGTATATATATCTATGTGCATGTGTGTGTATGTCTGTAGATGTGTACATGCGTAAAGATCTATCTATCCATCAAAGCTTCTTAATATTTTACAAAACTTGTTTAGGTTATTTATTTTAATATTTACTTAATTATATATAATGTTTTTAAACAAACAAATAAAAAAAAGAATCCATAATATCGAAAGCAAGAAACTAAAGAAACACAAATTAAAGATGCATCACAGACCACTTTCTCGCTGATTACCTCTCAAGCAGAAGAGCACCATGAGCCAGATTCAACACTTATAAGGTGCAGAGTTTTTATGACAAGCTGAGCAGCAGAAAGTGTCCAAGACAAAGACTCAAAGACTCAAACTATAAATGGATAAAAACAGGAGCCACATTGCTATAAATAGCTCTCTGTGGGTATCTGGAGTAAAAGAAACAATGGCTTCCTCCGCAGCTTCCGCAGGGAGCTCATGTCTGCAGCAAAGCTGGGAAACTATAATAAACCTGGTTGGCTTATGTGTATTATTACAGATGTTTAGTTAGAATCAGAGTTCAAGATGATGAGAAGTTAAGTCAGTTAATATTTTTGTCTGAGAAGGGAGGAAGACGGGGCAGAGGACAGGCAGGTGTACCTTCGTGAGGGCGGCGACCCTCTGGGCCAACTCGGCCTCCACCTCAGGCAGAGTCTCAGCCTTGCGGATGGTCTGTTGCAGCTTCTGCTCAGCCAGTTCCAGTTTCTCCTGGAGTTGCCGGTTTTTCTCCTCAGTCTACAATAAACAAAGCAACACATTCATCAGCAAACGTGTATATGACTCATCTGTCCTACACCAGTGTTTACATTCAGCTCCACAAGGTGAAAAGAGTGACTAGAAGTCAGACAAAAGGGCAGGAAGAGAAAGAGATAGAGAAAGGGAGACGGGAGAAGGGACGGGTGAGGATGAGGTGGGCAGGAAGTAAAGAAGAGCGCATTCAAAATGACACAAAGACAGAAAAAACACATAAGAAAAGAAGAGAAAGACGTCTCCATCTCTAGTGTGTGCATGTAAAGAAACAAGCTAGTGTCTTTGAGGCTTTTCATTGAGGCCTGCTGCGCTGGTCAGTCTGAACGCAGCGAGAATTCATTAGCAGAAATCTGGAGGCGCTTTCTGCTGACAGACATCTCTGAGGCTCGACTGGACACATGCCTCGGAGTCAGCATGGACTGCATGGATTTATGCTAACTCTATGGTGAGATGTAAACAACCTCACACACCTGAATGATGCTCAAAGGAAAAGTTTGTCCAGCAGCATGGGACCTACTTGTCTGAAAAGGGACTCCTTGTTGGCCACTTCATTCTCCAGCTTATCGTTCAGGTCATGGACGGAGGTCGCTTCCCGCTGAGCTGCGAGGTAACGCTTCTCAAGGGTAGTGATCCTCTCCTCCATATCTTCCTTCTGAGCCATCGACTACACACAAACATTTACATCAGCTTGTATTTGACTCAAACAAGAAATGAAAGTGTAAACTAGTACATATATGTTGTCACAGTTCTCTCACCTCTCTGAGGTCTCTCTGTAGCCGTGTGTTCATGTCTTCAGACTTGATTAGGTCCTTCCGGGCCGTGTCCAGGTCCTCCTCCAGCTCACTGATGCGTGACACCATGGACGCCATGCGCTCCTTCATCTGGCCTAAATCAGCTGTCTGGCGGTCCACGACCTCCTGGAGCTCACCAACCTTCCCGAACTCATCCTCCTGACTCAGCGAATCATCTGACAACCGCTGCTGGCACATCATAACACATGTTAAAAAAAAACATTTAGACACCTCCATAATGAACAACTACAGGCCCATTGAAAGTCTCAATCTTCAAGATAAATATTAAAAAGCTGTTTGTCAACAACTTGTCAAGTTGTTGCATCATCACAGTTGTTTTGATGGCTTTGAGTCAGGATTTCAGTCACACCACAGCACTGAAACTCCCTCCTCAAAGTCTTAAATGACATCCATCTAAAGACAGATGTCGGCAGAAGTTCGGTTTTGCTTCTGTTAGATCTCAGAACACCCTGTTAGACCACCTGGGAAACTGGGTGCAAATCTAGTCCTGATCTGAACTGGTTTGAATCCTACTTGAAAGACAGAAACTACTTCGTATCAGTTTACCTACCTGCAAATCTACCAAACCAAGATGATGTGGTGTTCCCCAAGGCTCCATGTTGGGGCTCTTATTGTTCATCATTATTATGTTGGCGACACTCAGGTCTATATTATTGTCTCACGAGGGGACCCTGGTCCCAGGCAAAGCTTCAGTTTTTGTCTCGGTCAAATCAATACTTGGACGTTCCAGAAGTTTCTTAAGCCCGTGTCCTCGTGTCCTCACAAAGACCAGAAAAAGGGAACATCACTCTGGTTCTCACATCTTAACACTGGCTTCCATCCCAAGGATTAAAACTAAATGTGATGATAATGATGAGGATGATGATGATGTATTTCCCACTGATGTCTGCATCATCTGTAACTCACTGTATGTATTCTCTTGTCTGTTTCTTTTGATTGTGGACAGCACATTGGGTTGTCTGATGTAGGAAATGTGCTGTATAAATAAACTGCAATCTTACATGATTTCCCTGAGACAACAAATGTATTTCCAGTGATATACTGATGTATATTCTGCATGTTTGCTTAGTATTACAGTTTTCCTAAGTGAAGGTTTCAAAATGGATTCAGCCTCGGAGCTGTTGCAGCTGCTAGATCACGCCACGTACGGAAGCGGCAGCAGAATATATACACTATTATAATCAATTATGTTCTGTTGTTATTTCGATGCAGAATCATCCACATCCGAAACGATGCATCGTAGAAACGATTTAATTCAATACCCCTATATTAAATGCCCCTTCACATACAGTATATACTTTGTCCTTTACCATGTGAAATAATCACGTTTTATCATCTTGTAGAGCTGAGAGCAGCTCATCAATTATCGTTCATCCCAACACATTTCAAACACCTTCCACCTCATTTTAACACATAAAAACCTGATCAGTTCAAGGAGGGGAGGTTCTTTCATATACATTTACGCTCCCTGAGTTTTGTTCAGTGGATAACACTTTTTAGCCCTTTTCAGTTTTCACTTTTGTATTTATGAAAATGTTTCACTTGGAGTCGAGACTTTGTCTTAGTTTTATTAATCTGCATAAATAAAGGTGAAATAAAAAAAATCTAATCCTCGTTTTGTATAAGCATTTATCCCAAATCTGAACAGAATCCATTTTTTTCACAATCATATAAAAGGACAAAAAACCCAAGAACATGCAGAGATCACGGACCTCAGAAGAAAGTCCCATAAAACACATAAAACCCAGAGCCCACAAACCATTTTACTTCCCATGCTGGTTGCATTTTTAGGTCAGAGTATGGATAATTATGGACTAACTAAAAATCACAACACAAATTTCAGTTAAACAGAACATAAGTTCTGCTCATAGTTGCGATCAGACTGGATCTGAATCGCTGGATTCACTCAGGACCTGCTGCTCCTCGAGCATCAGAATCAGCTGACTCATCATTTTAAACAGAGACGCTGCAGAACAAGATGTCTGCACTGGGCTCAGCCGTGTTAAACTTCACAGTAAATGTGTAAAAGATAAAACCATTATTCCAAGTCTCAACTGAAGGATGAAGGGAGAGAAAATGCAACACATAATATGTACTACAAATAATTCATTTGAATTTTTCTATGATCTTATTAAATTCCCGACAGTAAAATGTCTTTCCAGTAAAAATGTCCCAAGTTTTACAAAATATTGTGTCGTCTAATAGTTATGACTGCAACATCAGAAACTTCTCACTTCTGCACCTCTAAAATGTTCCATTTCCATAAAAAAAAACAAATGTTGGGAGTCTAATTAGCTGAACAAACCGTATTTTTGCCTACTCGTTTCTCCCAGCCATGCCGTTTAACGGAGTAAGCACGCTCACCTTGCCGTTGGTGCTGGGAGTGTTTTCAGAGTTGTGGTTGACCTCGCTGGTTCCGTCGGCCAGTCCTCTCTTCTGACTGTTCTGCTCCCTGAGGTAAGCCAGCTGCAGGAAACAACACAGTTAACACCTCATGAGTCATATGATCATCACAACCATCAGTTACACATATGATTCACCTCTTTTTAAACAGTTAAGTACAGTGAGTGTATGCATCTTTGTGTGAGAAACGCAAAGAAAGATTACAAACTGTTAAAAGGTTCAAACTTTGATTTTGAGCCTTAATATGGCTACAAACTCACAAATTCACACGTTCTATGAAATGGTTAATTAAAAAAATAGAAAACGGCATAAAACTACTTTTGCTAAATAAATCCCTAATAAAACCAGAAGGTGGCCAATGGTTGACTTTGTGCGTGTGTGTGCTGGTGTGTGTGGTCTCGGACAAAAGACGACTCCAGCATGAAGAGCAGCAGAAAGAAGCTCAGAGGAAATCTAGGACAAATCTGAGACATCCTCTGGGCCTTTAGTCAATCTTAATCCCATTCATCACAGACGAGTCAGAGGCCTTCCTTCGTTTGCATGCATGTGCACGAGTTCTGAATGTGAATCTTCTTCTGGGGTTCGGCTTGAACGGACACCATGCAAGCAGAAACTCAGTTGTTGAAAGTCAGTTTCATGACATCAGGAGTATCGACACAAATAAAACAAGCAAAACTCCAAATAAACCTCTAATACTGGAGTATCTGGAACACTTGATTTCTTGTGTTAAATGAAGTATCTGATTGGACGGCACTTTTAAATCTCGTATTTGTTATAATGACAATAAAGACATTCTATTCTTTTCTATTAGATATAAAAACTATCAAATGAACTCTAAAGGCTGTTTATGCTTCCTGACGTACGTAAATAGCGACATCCGTTTCAAACGTTACGTGGCCGCCCTCATACTTCCATGCGTTTTTTGCATGGCCATGGTTAATAAGTCTGTTCCTCCACTAGAGGGCGGTACTAAATTCAGAGTTCCCTCCCGCGAGCCAGCGTCCGTTTCAGACACTGCAACGGATCGCTATGAAGCTGCTTCCCAACACGCCATACACGTTCTCATGTCCTTTCTTCAAACGCCTGGGCAGTTTCTACAGTTGTCCTCGTTTTCATTCGTCTCCTTTTTTTCCCCCCTTTCCTGTTCTTCTTCTCTGGTTTGTTTCGTTCCCTGGTTGCATGTCAGCTGTCCTGCTCAGCTCTGCCCCCCACGATTTTCTGTGGTATTGACCCGTCTTCGACGTCAAGTGACGGATAGCAAAGCTCCCTGAAAACGAACCAAATTATGCGCGTAACGGACAAAGAAGACGGACGAAGTTGTCCTTCCATTTTGATTCTGATTTTCTTATTGTGTTTTTGTATATCGTATTTTTGCACCACACAGTTCATTTAGCTTTATTTTATTAAATTTCTTCTCTTATTCTGATGCTGCTGCAAAGTTGCAATTTTCCAGTCTGTGATCAATAAAGTATGTCTGATTCTGATAAGTTTAAAATATATATATTAGAGTACTTTTATTAAAAAATAGGTTCCTTTTACACAAGAACTTTTCTTGAACAATTTAATTAATTTTATGGTTGCAGCGCATTATGAACTTATTTTATCCGTCAGCTTCATCCATCAAACCTGGCGGGTGAGGATCTTTTATTTGGGATCCGTTTATATTGACTTGCAGAGCCAATCAGATGTCACAATGTCCTAATTAAATTAATTCATGACATAATGCAGCTCGGGAAACATAAAATAATATTAAAATAAATACATGTGTTTTTATATCAATTTAATTAACCTAAATGACTTAAAACTACGTTTAATTATCAGTGTAATTATTTATGAATTTAATTACAACTTTTATTAACTACTGGCATATTTAAGACATTAATTACATATTTTGTTTCATTTTTTGTATTTCCAATATAACTTAATTACACATTTAAGCAATTAGTGATAAATGTCAATCTAATGTGTTCAACGTGTTCGTTTATAATTTTCTTAAGTTAACGACACATTTAATTATTCAATGCTGTATTTAATGCAACTAATTGAGACACTTTTCAGCCTCCATAGTTTTGGGCCTCCTGTTAATGTTTTTTTTTTTTTTTTACTGGTATTATAAAACCTTTATTTAACCAAGAAAGAAAACTCATGTGGTTCATAATTAATAACAAGATTTAAAATCTTTTTCTGGCCAAGATCAGCAGCAACTAGCATACATGTGGACATAAAAAGGGATCTCTATGGAACAACATAAGTTAAAATAACACAAGACATAAAACTTTACACCATGGTGATAAATGTCTAAATGGAAACAGAACTGGTCAAAAACAACAATTATACCCTGACGTATTTGCTTCCAGTTAATTTAAAACTTGTATGAATTCATTTAATGAGGGGATTTTCTTGAAATCCAGCTGATTCCCAGCAGCGTGGGAGTGTTTTCTTTACAAGTTCAGTTCAGACATTGTGGACAGATAACAGGAGAAGATCATTAGAACGAAGACGGTAAGTTCCAGTACTTCTGGACTGATAGAAATCCATAGATAAACTGGGAGAAGACCAGGCAGAAACAGATTTATAAATGCAGCACAAACAGTAGCTTGTGTGGATCCAAACATGAATGTTTGGAAGCTGCAGGAAGAATCTGAGTTTTCGTGCATGTTGTGTTTTCTTACTTCTTTGTGTGAAATGGTGAGTTGTTCCTCCAACGCGCTGCATCGCTCCAAAGCAACACGAAGTCGCTCTCTTACCTTTAATGAAAAAACAAAAGACATATAAACATACATCCAGAACATCGATCCAGTCAGTGTCAGCTGTCATGAAGCTTCAGCTAACCATGTTCACACTTTCTGGTTCCGCCCAGTTCTGAAGTGCTTTTGAGAAGAAGTCTTTAAATCATTAGAGAATGAAACTGGGAGGAAAACTGAATCTAATGTTTGACTGGTTTGGTTTGACTCGTCGTTCTCTTCAATGGAAGCTTTTATTGTTAACTTTGCTGCTTTGCTGCAATACTTTAATGTAATTATAGGACAAACTTTATTACAATGCATAACAATTTAAAAAACAGGTTATTTTACTCACTACTCTGAGTATCTCTGCAACAAAAACACCGATGATACTATTTAAAAACCTTAATTTCAGTGCAGTACCAGACACGCAGCTGGAATTAATTTTATTTCCCCTAAAGCCAAAACTAATTCAATCAAAGACAGTTTTTTATAGAAGAATGTCTGAGTGGAATCTTTTACCAAATATTCTAACAGTAAATGACACTGACCTTAAAAAACATTACGACAGTATTTATTAAAACATGGAATGTAGTAATATGTATGTCTGTATGAGAATATGTGTATAGGAGTAAATATACTGTATATGTCTACATATATTCTGTTTATATTAATTTAGACAAGTCTTTCATGTGTTATATGTATGAATATTTGTATATTTGTGTGCATGTGCAAGCATTATATATTTTAAAGAATAGTGCACGGACTTTGTATGTAGGGATGCAATATATTCCTGTGTAAACGTACTGAATGTACATGTCCATATATTTTGAATGTACTTAAAAAAAAGACCCCAGGAAGACTAGTTGCATTTAAATCATTGTGAAGCAATGACGGGCAGAAAGAGTTGAGCTCAGACAGACCATCATTTACACGTCATAAACCCACAGGGCGGGGCCACAAGCTCCTGACCCGGGTTGTTCGGCACTGAGCAGCGATGACTCCGCCCACAAGTCAGAGGCAAATTGCTAATGAGCTACTGGTCCTCTGCAGAACCAGAGTCCTGGAAAAGGGCACAGGTTTTGTGATTTTTGCCAGAAACTTCATTATCACAATTTAAAGATCACTGACAACATTTTAAATAGTTCCAAATAAGCATTGCAGTGGGTCTTTAATCTTGGTCTCTACAGAAAGCTGAGACATGAGATTCTTCAGTCATTTACAGTATTCTACAGATTACTACAGAAATGACAGAATCAAGATAAGCGTTACGGCGTCAGAGTAAATTCACCTGAAACACAGTAGGAAACTGAAATAGTTATCTCCTCCTAAAAGAAACCCACATTATTTTCAGTGAAAACCAGAGAATAGCAGCTCTGTTCATCCAGGAATGAGTAAAGTAATCCTAGGAATGAGAAAAGTAGTCCTAGGAATGAGAAAAGTAGTCCTAGGAATGAGTAAAGAAATCCTAGGAATGAGAAAAGTAGTCCTAGGAATGAGTAAAGAAATCCTAGGAATGAGTAAAGTATTCCTAGGAAAGAGAAAAGTAGTCCTAGGAATGAGTAAAGAAATCGTAGGAATGAGAAAAGTAGTCCTAGGAATGAGTAAAGAAATCCTAGGAATGAGTAAAGTATTCCTAGGAAAGAGAAAAGTAGTCCTAGGAATGAGTAAAGAAATCCTAGGAATGAGTAAAGTAATCCTAGGAATGAGAAAAGTAGTCCTAGGAATGAGTAAAGAAATCCTAGGAATGAGTAAGGAAATCCTAGGAATGAGAAAAGTAGTCCTAGGAATGAGTAAAGTAATCCTAGGAATGAGAAAAGTAGTCCTAGGAATGAGTAAAGAATCCTAGGAATGAGTAAAGTAATCCTAGGAAAGAGAAAAGTAGTCCTAGGAATGAGTAAAGAAATCCTAGGAATGAGAAAAGTAGTCCTAGGAATGAGTAAAGAAATCCTAGGAATGAGTAAAGTAATCCTAGGAATGAGAAAAGTAGTCCTAGGAATGAGTAAAGTAATCCTAGGAATGAGAAAGGTAATCCTAGGAAAGAGAAAAGTAGTCCTAGGAATGAGTAAAGTAATCCTAGGAATGAGAAAAGTAGTCCTAGGAATGAGTAAAGTAATCCTAGGAATGAGAAAAGTAGTCCTAGGAATGAGAAAAGTAGTCCTAGGAATGAGTAAAGAAATCCTAGGAATGAGAAAAGTAGTCCTAGGAATGAGTAAAGAAATCCTAGGAATGAGTAAAGTATTCCTAGGAAAGAGAAAAGTAGTCCTAGGAATGAGTAAAGAAATCGTAGGAATGAGAAAAGTAGTCCTAGGAATGAGTAAAGAAATCCTAGGAATGAGTAAAGTATTCCTAGGAAAGAGAAAAGTAGTCCTAGGAATGAGTAAAGAAATCCTAGGAATGAGTAAAGTAATCCTAGGAATGAGAAAAGTAGTCCTAGGAATGAGTAAAGAAATCCTAGGAATGAGTAAGGAAATCCTAGGAATGAGAAAAGTAGTCCTAGGAATGAGTAAAGTAATCCTAGGAATGAGAAAAGTAGTCCTAGGAATGAGTAAAGAATCCTAGGAATGAGTAAAGTAATCCTAGGAAAGAGAAAAGTAGTCCTAGGAATGAGTAAAGAAATCCTAGGAATGAGAAAAGTAGTCCTAGGAATGAGTAAAGAAATCCTAGGAATGAGTAAAGTAATCCTAGGAATGAGAAAAGTAGTCCTAGGAATGAGTAAAGTAATCCTAGGAATGAGAAAGGTAATCCTAGGAAAGAGAAAAGTAGTCCTAGGAATGAGTAAAGAAATCCTAGGAATGAGTAAAGTAATCCTAGGAAAGAGAAAAGTAGTCCTAGGAATGAGTAAAGAAATCCTAGGAATGAGTAAAGAAATCCTAGGAATGAGTAAAGTAATCCTAGGAAAGAGAAAAGTAATCCTAGGAATGAGAAAAGTAGTCCTAGGAATGAGAAAAGTAGTCCTAGGAATGAGTAAAGTAATCCTAGGAATGAAAAAAATAGTCCTAGGAATGAGTAAAGAAATCCTAGGAATGAGTAAAGTAATCCTAGGAAAGAGAAAAGTAGTCCTAGAAATGAGTAAAGAAATCCTAGGAATGAGAAAAGTAATCCTAGGAATGAGAAAAGTAGTCCTAGGAATGAGTAAAGAAATCCTAGGAATGAGTAAAGTAATCCTAGGAAAGAGAAAAGTAGTCCTAGGAATGAGTAAAGAAATCCTAGGAATGAGTAAAGTAATCCTAGGAATGAGAAAAGTAGTCCTAGGAATGAGTAAAGAAATCCTAGGAATGAGTAAAGTAATCCTAGGAAAGAGAAAAGTAGTCCTAGGAATGAGTAAAGTAATCCTAGGAATGAGAAAAGTAGTCCTAGGAATGAGTAAAGAAATCCTAGGAATGAGTAAAGAAATGTCTGATGAGGAACTGTGCTACAGCAGAAGGTAGAAGTGAACCTGAGCAGGTTTCCAGGTGTTTAATAGAGGTGTTATACAGGTAAATATGTCAGGAAGCCATCGGCCAATGATGATGATGATGATGATGATGATGATGATGATGATGATGATGGACACCTCTATCAATGGTCAGACTCAGGAGGATCCAGAGATAGACCCACATTCATCTTAGGCCTGGTACACACAAAGATCATCGGGCTGTTATTGTCCTGCTCCTTCCCGACCAAGGACGGCAAACGACTATTTGGTCTGAGGCGTGTTAAGAGCAAATTCGTCCTGATAATCGGCTCCGAAACGGGTCGTAGCCGACAATCGGAAGCAATTAACATGTTCAATATTCACGACCGAAACTCTTCAAGTGTGTGAGGAACGCTGACGACTCCTGGGTTGTGACTGTGTGGATGGTGACGTGGAACAGAATGTAGCCAATCAGAGAGCAAGCTGACTGGGGAACAAGGAAGTAAATAAAGACCGTGTTCACATCGCCTCCAGTCTGTTATTTTTTTCAGTTCTGGGTTTTTCTGTTAATAGTCCCAAGACCACCATCATTCCCTCATCCTGCTTTCCTTCTCCATGCTGGGTGTTGTGTTTTCCAGTTGTTGCTACGGTTCTTCTTCATTGTTTTTGTTAGATCACGTTTGGTCATTTCTGGCTCGGAGGACAAGATTCTGGATCGGTTGCAGGACAGCATCGTTATGTGTGTGTTGTTCTGTGCTGAGATCATCGGAGCCACCACACACTTACCATCAACACTTACATGCCTGATTTTTTATCTTCACGTGTGAGGTTAAGACCAGATAAAAAATCTCATCAGATTAACAAAAACCTTATGTCTGTACCAGGTCTTAGAAACACCATGAGGATCCAGAAAGAAGTGAAGCCCAAGATAGTCTATGATAGGAAGAGTGAATCCATTCTATTCTATTTTATTCTATTTTACTCTATTCTATAGTCATTTAGCAGACGCTTTTATCCAAAGCGACCAACACTCAAAGACAGAACTGTACCTTCTCATCGAGGGCTTTGTGGTGTTCAAAAAGTGACTTAAGAGCTTTGAGGACCTCCACTTCGCTGGAGACACCGGCTGGAGACTGAGCCTGCCTCTTCACCACGGTCATCCTCAGACTCCGCTCGTGGCGAGACACCAGGCACTCCAAGTGCTCCAGCAGCAGCTGGACACACAACAGAAAACATTATCAGGCTGGATGTGGTGGAACCTGAGACAGATGTTTCATGACAGGTTGACATATTTCGATAATTAAGCAGGTTTCCAAACAAACAGGTTCTGACAAAGCTTTGGATTAAGAGACAAACTCATCTGTCAACCTGTGCTATGACAACCGTCTCTACTCCAAACAGAAGCACACAGGAATTCTTCGTGTATTTCATGTGTGATTGTGTGCGATGCATTTTACTGACCCGTGTGTTGTTCCTCTCCGCCTTCAGCTCTGCAATCTCCTCCTCTTTCTCCAGAAGCTGCTCCCGGCACATGTTCACCTCCTTTGTTAGTGCAGCAAACTCCTAAAATAGACAAGGACAGCAACATGTGCTTGTTACTTCCTTGCTGTCTGTGAAAGGGAAGCAGGGTGGCTGTAGGGAGGAAACAAGCTCAGGTTTTCTAACATTATCAGATCCTGAGGCTGATGGATGATCTTTAACACATCACTTGGATTTAATGTAAATCTTAATGTCTTATCATTTGCATTTGATCCTCCTGTTTAATCTCTCTATTCTTGTCCTCTCCTCAACACATTAGTTAGTTTTGCAATATGAAATAATTTATGTATCCCAGAGGAAAACTACAATTTTCAGGGCAAAGCTTTCGACAGCTGGCTCGCATATGACTTTCCTCTGTGTGGTTACAGTAAACGCAACGATACCACAACAAATAACTCACATTTCCAACGTCACCTTGCTGTTACTGACAAGGCTGTGTTTACATCTGAAACAGCGGACCTGGAGATGTTCAGGAGTTACTGAAACCTCTTTACACAACATCAAAGAGCAGCACAGTTTATCCTGAGAAATGCAGCCGTGCTCAGCCTTACACTACCCTCACATCTCTGCCACAAAATAAATCCACTTGTGTATTGGAGCACACAGAGATGCACATACTGCTTTTAGGAATTACATGCATGATTGAACCATTAAAGAATGTGCCATCCTGATTTTTGCCCTGTAGCACATGCATGGTGAGTGCTGAGGCCTTCTTGCTATGTTTCTGAGAGGAGGAGGGTGGGGGTGGGGGACAGAGAGCTGCTGGAACTGATCGTTCTTTTCAGCCACTGCTGCAGATATTCTCCCTTTCCTCCCGTACAGCCTCTGAACTCTTCCAGCTCTTGGCAAAGAGTAGGCTACACTAAAAGAGTACGAGAGATGTCCCAATTGGCTACAAGGAAGATCTTCACTCTCCGCTACCCAATGAGAGACTGGAAGAGGAAGGCCCAGGGGTAATTACAGAGTTGCTTACTTCCTACATTCCTGAGCGGACCCTGCACTTATTGCTTTACAGAAAGAGAAGAAAGTAGAACCTACGAATTCTCGGATTTTAATTTATCAGGATAAAATAAAATCACTGATGAACACAAACACATTACACTGCCAACATTAACCCGACTAATGCAGAAGCAGTGCATGAAAAACTACATCCATTCTCACTGCCTCCAGAGGAACTAAGAGGGTCAGTAGCAGCCAGCTGATCAATGCACCGATTCATTGATCATCATCAGTGTGAGCTTCTCTGTCTCTACCGCAGCATTCAGGTGTGTCAACACAATGCGGAGTGGGAGTTTTAAGGGCTACTAATAATTGAGCCTATTTATACACCACATAAAAAATGTTTACCATGTCCAGTTTGGTGTCTTTATTCTCAGCATGGCTTTACAAATGTCATCTGATATTTATTTTTACTTTAACCTGCTTCATTAACACACTTGGAGAGAAGACTCATCTAATTAGAAAGGAAAAAAATCCGGCGAGTAGGATCAGATGATTCAGCAGCTTTTTTTCATGATTAAATGACAAAAAATGAAAATATGACTGATAAAAAAAAACAAAACCAAAGCTTAACACCTGCTCATGACCTCCCACTCGGTCACAGTAATGATCATATCTAATCACGCTGCCATGATTACAGACCCCCTAAGACTCAGGAAGCACAGTCCGGTTTTTTAGAATACTGAAAAGAAGTTTGCATTTCCATAGAAAGTAAACCCTTTCTGCAAACAAGAGACACAAAAATGATAATGAAGCCAATCACAACAAGAACCATTTAAAAATGCATCTGAAAACAGCTCAGGAGGATAGTAAACATTGGATCAATCCCCAAAAACACTGTAAACATTTTATTCAGGCTTGAAACTTGATGGTAAATTTGTGCACAGCAGGCTAAACTGGTGCATGGCTCAGTGGGTGTAGATGAGTCCATGGTGGCTGGAAGGACTGATCTGCTCTGTAAGCCGTAAAACTGAGGAGTGGATTAAAGGGAGGGAGGGGGAACATGAATATGTGTGCCAACGTATTAAAGGAACAGCGTAGTCAAACAGAGAGGAACACAAAAAGCTTTTCAGGGATAAATGCACTGCAGCACTGAGACTAATATGTAATAACAGGGGGAACAAAAATGTGACCATGTGACTGCTGTAATTCAATGACGTCTCGAGAAAATAATTACCGTTTTAGTCATGGCATTTTCATTACCTTTAATTTCTCATGAAGTTGTCTACAGCTCAGGAGAAAACTTCACATTTGGATCAAGTGGTCGAACAGAAATGGAAGAATCTGAATTAACTCAAGCCTGATGAAGCTCACAGGGCTTTGGGAGGATGCTAAAATGATCATTTTAGACCTAAATTAAACTTCTTGTCATTATTATCAACAGAAACCACCAAAAACTAACTTTAAAGCACTAATTTCTTGCCCACTGAATATTAGATTACCATCTGTGGAAATAAAAAAAGCTCCCCATCAAGGCAACTGTTGCACAGGCTTGGGATAAGCGCTTCCTCCCAACACCACGTCGGCGGCGGTCCGTGCAGCGTTTGGAAGTGAGATCGGAACCAACGGGCCTCTACCTCCTACATAATGACTTTAGCCGTTCTTAAAAGCTTAAAGCGTGTGCTGAAATCGGACACTGTGCGGAGAGCATCTGTTCTCCCTACAGGAGGACTCGCTATCAAAAACTAATTAGACACCACAATGGCCCTTATTCAGAGCTGCTAAGTCTGCTGCCCGTTGCTGACCGACAATCAGAAAAACTTAATCCAAAGGAGCAGAGAGAATGTTCATTTAATTATCTCTAAAACTGGAGTGGCAGATTCATGTGGAACTGGGACAGAAATCATAGAAACAACCTTCTTGATACAGATTATCGCAGTATTCTGTGAGCTGCCAGGCTTAAAAAGCCTAATTCAGAGAAAGATTGTGAATAAACATGAAGTAGTTCCTATAATTCTTCAGTGTTTTCACCAGCTATAATTGGACCAAAGCACTAACTAACCTCATTTATATTAAAATTACCCTCCATAGTGTTGCACCGGGATTGCTCTAACACAGGGGTGCCCAAGTCCGGTCCTTCAGATCTACCATCCTGCAACTTTTAGATGCAACCCTTCTCCAAAGCATCTAAATCAAATGTCATCTGCATGTCATTCAGCTCTGCAGAGGCCTGATAATGAGCCAGTCATTTGATTCAGGCGTGTTGGAGAAGGTCTGCATCTAAAAGTTGCAGGATGGTAGATCTCGAGGACCGGACTTGGGCAGCCCTGCTCTAACACTAGTAACTACAAACCCCTTTGAGTGTTTCAGGCTTAAATGAAAGATTTTAGTACTTTGTCAGTGGATAAACTGCAGGAGCTCAAACACAAGCTGCTGCAATAATAACATGAGATGAGAGTGCAATGGGGAAATATTTACTCAGTCAAATCAGCATCAATGAACCCGTTTATGTTCCCACCAAAAATCTGCCTGATTTCTGAAGTCATCAGATAATCCAAGACAGCTAAATCCAACATCCTTTAACAGATGACAGCCATTATCTGATTAACACACGCAGATTTCTCCCCAATACTCTAATATCTTCATGCATGTAGACCTGTATATCTGATTTATTTAGTTGTTTTACATCTGCACAAGTACAGAGAGCTGCACCGGCCTCACACAAAATCAGCTTCTCTTGCTCAGATAATGCAACGCTCAGACTTTTAATATGGCATGATTAATGAACTAAAGACTCTTTCGCGTCGCATTTCTTTGTAAGCCTTGGGATGCATGTGGTAGTGGATGAAAAAGTCCGGGAACCACTGAAAAACATTTACATCAGCAGCTTACAATAAAGGCCCATTCATGCACCCGTATGCGCATAAATAGCGGCGTCCGTTTCAAACATTGTCATACGTCGCCGGCCTCATACTTCCATGTGTGTTTTGCGTTGCCATGGTTAAGTTAGCACCTCCACTAGCGGGCGGAGCTGAGTTCAGAGTTCACCTCTGCGAGCCGACGTCAGTTTCAGACACCGTTTGGCAGCGGTAAAGCGTCACCATCAAGTTGTTTCCAAACACCCAACACGCCCTAAACACTCACGTTATCCTTTCTTCCAAAGCTCGCACAATTTCCACAGTTGTGCTCGTCTTTACTCTTCTTCTGCTTTTTTGTTTCCTTCCTGATCCTCTTCTTCTTCTCTGGTTTGTTTCTTTGTCTGTTGATGGTGGTATTGCTCCGTCTTCTACATCAAGAGACAGATAGCTAAACTGTCAAACATATTTTATTATCCCAGGAAGTTCTGTTCATCAGAAACTGTGATCAAACACAGCCTGCAGGATACAGTAAATGTCATCCCTTCATGGACAGTAATCGATTCTCACCTTGATTACCATTTATTAATTATTTATCAATAACACAAAAAAACAAGGAGTTTTTTTTATGCACTGTAGAAAAATGGCAAAGATGATAATTAGATAAAAAAAAAAAGCCTAACATTAGTTTTCTCAAATTAGTTCTCTTTTTAGTGGCTAAAACATAAAAACTTTCAAGCGGACAGTTTGCAGGTTTTATAGAAAACCCTCAGAAAAAAGTTTTTTTTTTTCTTTTTAACGCTGCCTTCAGTCTGAATTAAACGCTACAGCTTTCACACCACAAGCACATTGTTATTAATCATTTATTATATAATCATCACCAAAACCTTTTCACAACATCATTTCTCAGCCTTCATGTTAAATCATGAAGTTTACATTAACCTATAATAGACAGGAAGTTCAACAGTATTTCACAACAAAAGCTGGCTAACCCACCACCATCCAACCTATGCAGTTCTTTTAGCTGTCACTAGGGATGTCCCAATTACTTGATTTCACTATCAGTCTCGGCACGATTAACTAATCATAAAGATCTTTAGTATCATCACTTTACACAAGATTGTCTAAACCACATTAGTAGATCAACACAACTTGCAAAAGTAATGAAAACTAAACTAAAACAAAGTTAAACGTGTGTTACGGCTTGCGTTGCTTTGTTTTCCTTCATTGTTAGAGAGAAAGTATGACAAAGGAAAAGTTATTCCCTCCAAACAAACAGATTAAATCCTCCTGGTGGGATTTCTTTGCTTCTAGAAACACTGAGCAAGGTGCCGTCGCGAAGGACGACTCACCACCCTGAAAAGCAGGACATAAAACAGGAACTCCGTCCCATATGTTTCACCTCCTGCAGGATAACCAGCAGCTCTGTAGCACAAAGTAAAGGGAAATGTTCAGTAACTGGGTTACTTGATATAATGTTTATCTAACGTAACATTTAATGAAATGTTATTGTGTTATTTGCATTTTTGTAATTGTGAATTGTGTGCAGATTTACAGCTCAATGTGTCGGGTTTAACAGTGTTCACTGAACTTTACATTACTGACCAACATGACTGACTCGGCATGAGGTCGATGCCTTTTTTAGCCATCTATATGCAATGGTCTGTAGAAGAATCCCCATCTAATCCAGATGTGTGGTCTTGTTTCTTTATTTTCACTGCTCCAGGATTATTTGTTTCCAACAGCAACTTGAAGTCAAACCCAGCAAGATGTTGTTTCTCTACTTAGGTTAAAAAGAAATATTCTAAAGATTTTCTTATAATGTAGTTTCCAGAAAGAAGCCTTTTAAGTCCAGGCAGATGTTTGTTGTTCTATTATTTTGTTACTTTGGCATCAAACTATAGAAATAATTTAAAGTGTAACTACACCCCCTACTTTCTGAATAACTCCACCCACTGCCAAAATTTGAATAATGGCTGAAATTGCAAGGGTTGGGGTGGGAGGTGTGGGGTGATCAGGCTCAAGGTGGTCCTGAAGCGTATCAGTCTGAGCCGTTAGCTACCTGTCAGCAGCTCCAGAAAGCTGTGGAAAGCTGTGGAGACTCACGGCAGGTTGTGGCAGCTGCAGGAAGTGCTGCTGTGAGCCATTTTTACTCACAAAATCCCGATTTTTTTAAGAAATAAAAAAAAATCTAATTTTAATCAACAGTATAGGTGGTTTTCACCACAATTAAGTAATTCTGTGTTGTTTACAGCTCACAAAACACATTTTTGGGTGCACTACCCCTCTGTAGATCAATAGTGATGAACATGAACAATGTTCATGGGATTTTACACACACAGTGTTGGGAAATTGTTGCATAATAATTGTCATGTGATCATTACTCTGATAATAATTGTACCAAGAACATCTGGAACTGTGACTTCCCCTGCAGTCACATCATGAAACTGTCGTTGTTGCACTCAATCTCAACCACTTCACTTCTCTAAAGCAGCCGACTAGCGCCTCCAATAATCTTCTATAAGGAACAAAGACTTCCTAAATGTATTTCTTCAGCTACGTGGAGATGCCCAAGAGGAAGCAGCTAAAGACTTAAGAGCCCAAAGATTTGGCCGTTTTGAATCTAGAAAGTCTAGATGCTAAAACTGAGATTTAAAACTCCAGTTTTTCTCCAGAGTCCAGTCCACCCTGACTCTAAATTGTGAAATTGTGACCACATCATTAGTACAATGGAGCATTTAATTTGAGCCCAGGAGAGACAATCCAGCTTAGGTGGATTATCCAACGCCGGCCTGGTGTAGAATATATCCACTGCAGATGGGCTGGAGCTGTATTCAATTTTAGGTTCTACTTGTTTATTTCGATGGATGGATGGACGGACGGGTGGGTGGGCAGGCGGGCGGGCGGAGGGACGGACGGATGGGTGGGTGGATGAATGGGTGGATGGATGGGTGGGTGAATGGACGGACGGGTGGGTGGATGGGTGGGCGGGCGGTCAGGCGGACGGATGGGTGGGTGGATGGATGGATGGATGGATGGATGGATGGATGGGTGGGTGGGCGGGTTGGATGGATCGACGGGTGGGTGGATGGGTGGGACGGGCGGTCAGGCGGACGGATGGGTGGGTGGATGGATGGATGGATGGATGGATGGATGGATGGATGGATGGATGGATGGGTGGATGGTGGGTGGGTGGATGGATGGGCAGGTGGGTGGGCGGGTGGATGGATGGATGGATGGATGGATGGATGGGTGGGTGGATGTGTGGATGGATGGATGGATGGGTGGGTGGATGGGCGGGTGGATGGATGGATGGATGGGTGGATGGATGGGTGGGTGGATGGGTGGATGGTGGGTGGATGGATGGATGGATGGATGGATGGGTGGATGGGCGGGTGGATGGGTGGATGGATGGGTGGGTGGATGGGTGGGTGGATGGGCGGGTGGATGGGTGGATGGATGGTGGGTGGATGGGTGGATGGATGGGTGGATGGTGGGTGGGTGGGTGGATGGGTGGATGGATGGGTGGATGGTGGGTGGGTGGGTGGATGGGTGGATGGATGGGTGGGTGGATGGGCGGGTGGATGGGTGGATGGATGGATGGATGGATGGATGGATGGGTGGGTGGATGGATGGGCGGGTGGATGGGTGGATGGATGGGTGGGTGGATGGGTGGATGGATGGATGGATGGGCGGATGGATGGATGGATGGGCGGATGGATAAAAAGAACCAGAACAGGCTGCTTGGTAAAATTCAGACTATGATGCTGCACAGCGGTTGACCTTTGGAACAAACTAAACAAGGAGGCGTGGTCTTGTCTCCTTGTCCTGTCTGTTTCCTTTCAATCTTCTAATTCAGCTCACATTTGGCAAAAGGAAACACTTGTACTCTGTCACTTTCATGTCACTGTGCAGAACAAGTCCGTCTTTGTCCCTGTGTTACCACTGTGCAGTCTCAATTCATGCCCCTGCACCACTGACCAGAATACAGAATCCGGTCATTGCAGTCCAACGACCCTTCTTTATAGGAAGAAAAATATACGCCTCACTGAAAACAGACTAATATGATCTTGATTTTTAAAGTGAAACTTCAAAACTATAGTTCTTTTAACATACACAGTGCCAACCCAGACCAAAAACGGAGGCTTTTTTTCCACTTTCACTTCTTTTTTTTCTTTTTTTTTACTTCTTCTTACTGGGTTTAAAAGTTTCTTGTCCTGCACCACAGTTTCAGGCCAAATGCAGAACAGAAAACAGGCTTTTTCCACTGAATCTCACTTCTGGAGAAACAAAAAAGGAAAAAATGGAGTGTCTGATGATGACATCTGAACCCAGAAATTAAGTTATGTTGTCAAAGTTTTGTCTTGATACTCTATCAACAAAGCAATGGATAAGGGGAGGACGGCAACAGTGTGGTTGATTGCTGCAGGTTTCCAATACAGAAACAATAAGCATCTAAATAGTTAAAGCCACTTTTCCCCTCTTTTCACAGGAGATGGTATTCACTGTAAAAGCATGAGCACAGATTTCAACTTAAAACAGAACTATTACAACACAGACGCTTTAAAAAAAGTGTCATTTCCACCTCCGATTATAAAAGGCATTCACACATTAGAGCAGTGGTGGAAACAAGCTAGCCTTAAAATGACAGCTGACCGTGGGAGCTTTCGACCACTTTATCTTACACTCATTCTCCCAGAAAAGCAGAAACCACAACTTAAAAAGAAGACTAACAATGCACCGTCCAATAGAGCACCGCTGGAGCTGGAAAGAGCTGCTGACGTGTGAGCAAGCCGGCCTGGAATGTTTGTGCATTCCAATCAAAGGGTACTCACCAGGAGGGAGGGATCCAGAGGGAAAACTGCACCTCCCCTTTACCTACCCCTCTGAGCTCAGACATAGACGGCTCCAACTACTTTTAAAGTTAAAAGGAGTGTGTCTGAAAGCAGGTGGAATTTTCTGTAGTTTGTGGTTTGTTAATGAGATTCCCCAGTACAGGGGGCAGCATGAGACAATGCAGTACAAACGATGTCTGCAGACACCAGGAAGCAGCAATGCTAACATGTAGCATAGCAACACGACGGGGAGAAACTCAGCTAAAAGACTCTACCAAGCATCGGCATCCAAACCAAACACAGTTATACAGCAGTTCTATGGGAATGTAAGAAAACCATGAGAACAGCTCTGTTCACTTGAGAGCTTCTGCTAATTTCTCCACTTCAAGCAAACCACACAAACCAGGAGTGATATTTTTTAATGCATTTGTATTGCTTTCTGCACCCTGCTGTAATGTTTTATGTAAAGCACTTTGAATTGTCTTGTACATGAAGTGTGCTATACAAATAAATTTGCCTTTGCCTTTATGAAAACAGAGACTCTGCCGTTTCCAGCGACGTCTCTCTCATCACTGTGGGACAGAAACTCTGGAGCCAGCAGCCAGAACCAGAAATCAGGTCTTACTTTTGCTGGTTTGTGTTCTTCTATGACTCTGCTTTTGCTTGAAATGAACCGTGAAGGTCCTGCTGGTTTCCATGGAGGTTTATAGTGAAGGATTCACTCTTCCTATCATAGACTATGTTGGGCTTCACTTCTTTCTAGATCCTAATGATCTATGAATCCTAGTTTCTAAGGTGAATGTGGGGGTTATCCCCGGATCCTCCTGACTCTGATCATTGACAGAGGCATCCATCATCATCATCATCATCATCATCGGCCAATGGCTTCCTGAGATATTTACCTGCGTGACACCTCTATTAAACACCTGGAAACCTGCTCAGGTTCACTGTTAACCTTCTACTGTAGCACAGTTCCTCATCAGACATTACTTTACTCATTCCTAGATGAACGGAGCTGCTATTCTCTGGTTTTTACTGAAAATGATGTGGTTTTCTTTAGGAGGAGATAACCACTTACATCTCCTACCTACTGTGTTCCAGACGTTTGTCTGACACAGTAACACATCTTAATTCTGATAATTCTGTACTTGTCGCATATGTCTCAGCTTTCTGCAGAGACCAAGATCATACATACAGGCCTTGAAGTTGTGAAGTACTTCCTTTATCTTAAGTATTTATCTAAGATCTTATGTCATTTCAGACAGAAGGACCCTTAACAAGAAGATTTTTTTTTGCTCAACTTCAACTCTCAAATGAAAAACACTAAAATAAATAGGTTTAATCTAACCAAACAAACAGTGTAATATGTGGAAGTATGATAAAATCATTTTCCCATTATTAATGAAAATAACGAACAAAGTTTGCAGACAGCAGCGGACCAACATAAAACCACATTTTCACTCACAGCTTCGATGATTATACCTTTTTCACAGGACCAAGTCTAAACCAGCATCTCTGGGGTAACTGACATGACGTGAGGTAATACTGGAGCCCTTTTGGATGTGCACTCCCTTCCATTAACTTCAACCTATGAGCCTCATGTAATCTGATCACTTACACATGTCAACCTTATCCACACCCTATAGATAACAGTAATAAATAAATAAAAGCAGACCTGTCCATGCTTCTACACAATTCCCATCCAAAGTTTCTCTTTTTTTGTTTGTTTTTGTTTCCATCATACCTCCCTTTCATTTATGGTCAAACTACAGCTTCTCCTTTGTGATTGTTACTGTAAATGTAGAAAAACTTTGCAAGTAAGAATCATTTGTTACATCCAGTGGTCAACAACTTAAGATAAAGAAATCATTTATTTTACACACATTAGGCATGAAGATCCATCAGATATGCTGGACAACTGACTAAAAAACAGCATGCAGAAGTTCTGAGGAAGAACAGGAAGAAGATGCACATCCTGAATTCTTTTTATACTGAACGATTTGCTTGCAACTTTGCAAGAACCAACACCAGCAGCATCACGTGCGCTTTGCTTTGGGGGCCCTTCTGTTGCAGCACTGCTGCAGTACAGCTACAACCTGCACACATTTTTCTACACAGGAATGTCTTTCATAATGGCCATGTATACAGGTTTGTGTGATCTATGCTGGATGAGACAGAAAACACATGAAAACCGCCCATCAGTTACATGCAGCTGAAAAAATGGTAAGAAACTGAGTCATCATCATCATCATGCATCAAGTTGCGTTAATGTCTGAAATATAGTATACACACTGAAACTCCAGGAAGCTGCAGTGTACTGCAGTTTATAAGAGGTCAGTAGGATGATCAACAAACATCTTAGTTGTGTATTTACTTCTTCCATGACACACTGCAGTGCCGAGGAAAGTCACTGCTGAGAACTGTCATGAATCGTGTGGATGCTCTAACATGGGAGCCAAATGAAATCATAATATTCTGCACACACAACACACAGATCATGCTGCTGGTGTGAAGTCGGCCTGGAACCTCAGTGCAGAAAGACCGTTGTTACAAGTTAAATTTACAACAAATACAAGCTAACAAATGTGATGAAGTCAGTCGTAATCAGTCAGTAAGAGTCTGCGTGGGCCAGCTTCTTGAAGAACTTAACTAAGCATTAACACCTGGATCCCGGATGGTCTGAGGGACTTTGTTAGACTGGGCGGGGAATGCAGAAATTTTCCACCTTCATTTGGTTTGGTTTCTCACTGCATTTTACTAAAGCAGACAAAACTGTCCAGACATCACGCAGTTACAACAACTGCCCACTTGTGGCAATATCCCCTAATAAGACCACTGACCAAGAAGACAAAAAAAAGCAGAAGGAAGAAGAAAATCCAGCTCATTGATTGGCCAGGACTGAAAATGGCTCGTTCACCACAAGTAAACAATGGAGCAACACCGAGTTAATGAAGTCTGGTTTCGGTTTTTACCTTGGTGTTTCAACCTAAGGAAGTAGGGCTGTTAACGCGTAAATGACATGTTAACGCAATTTTCTTTTAACATTTTTTTATATGCACGATTAATGCACCCACCATCTGTGTAGTTTCAGGAATTGATGCAGAAACGGACACAGAATGGGTCTTTTACACGGACAGTTTAGCTTTAAAGTTCTGAAAGATGGTTTTCTAGACAAGACTAAGGTTGTTTTTTATCTACTGTCTATGTGAACTGAGTTACCACCGTAGTGCCTCACGTCTCAAATACCACCTGCTGGGAGCACCCAGCTGATCCAGAGTCCTCCTCCTCCTCTAAAGACAGACTGTGATGGAGCTTCCTGCAGAGACATCCTGATAATTCTACAAGCAGCAACCTTTGAGCAGCTGATTTTATAAAAATCTGTGATTAATATGTAATTAATTGCGAATTAACTCCAGATGCTCATGCGATAAATCAATATTAAATATTTCGAATGACAGACCTATAATTAAGTTTTCACAGTGCAAGCAGCAGGAGAGACCATCAGTGGAGGCGGACCAGGGTTTGTTCCAGCGGATCAAACAGCGGCGATGTGAATGGGCCCTTAATGTTGCTCATGTTCCTCAGACGTGGAACTAGAGAACTAGTTGAACGTTGTGAGGTTTTTGTCCCTTTTCCTTACCAGCTGGTCCAAACAGTAAAACTAAGTATGCAGCTATGATTAACAATGATTCATTTTAGTGTAAACTTTGGGATCCCAAACTTTAAAATGACTTTACATTAGTTAAGATGGCGGCCCGCACAGGTGCAGCGGCTCCTAGCTCTCAAGTCTGATGCTTGTTATTGCAAAACCACAAACATGAATAAATGTATTTAATACTTGTAAATATTTTAAAAGGCACTGTTTTAACTTGCAGCTGCTCTACAATGATAATAAAGGCGATTCTGATTCTACAAAGTAATGACTCTTTTAAGTTATAATATTCAATGAATTCAGAGTTTGAAAACTTTCCCCACCACTGTATAAATGCACTTAAATACATGAGAAGCAGGAACAGCAAAAACTCCCAATATCCAGATAGATATAATTACAAGCTCCCCTGAAGCTACACCAGAAACAGGAAAATAACTGCATCAACTTCAGTGAGCCTATCAAGCCCTAATTATGGACTTTTCTACAGTTCAGGCAAAGAACATTTATAAAGCACATTAAAGAACAAGCCAAATGTGTCACACTTGCACAGAACGATGAATTAATGAATTACTCTGGCAAAAGTTCAGTGAGAAGTCAGGTACTGTAACATTTCTAGTCATTAAAATGAATACTGCAGGTGCAGATTAACATTTCCCAGATTAGGCTCATAAGAGACGTTGTGGCAACTTGTCATGTCAGAGAAAGTATGACATAAAAGATGCTTACAACTTACAGCATTTCTAAAAACACTTTCCCAGTGGACAAAGTGCTGAGACGAATGTGTCACCACAGAGCTGCAACCGTGAGCCTTAATTCCAAGCCGAGGGACCGTGTCGTACCTTTCACCTCCAGTCTTTCATCACATTTTAATTCTGCTTTTAAACCAAAAACACAGTCAAACAGGTTTTCAAACACAGATTTACCGACTGAAACAAGCTCATTAAATACGTTTAAAGTGTTAATGCTGCTGTATAAAAGTCTGCAAAGTCATTTGGTTTCGAACTGAATGCCAAAACAAGCCAGATGTTAGTGGGTGTTACGAGTTTGCTGACCAGGCTTAACCGAAACAAACTGATGCAAGAATTATTCTTGTAAAGAAAGATTTTGAATAGAATTTTACAATAAATCCACACCAAAAATAGGAGACTCCTGCGTGTATGAACAGAATATAACACGCCACATGCCTCTACTTTATTAACATCTGGATTTCCAGATACACATCTCAGAAGGCCTGATATGATATGTAGACTGACAGCATTCCACCAGCATAAGCAGCAGCAGCAGCATGCACATACCCAGACACCGTGTAGATTTGTTTGGTTTAGACCAAACCACCAAAACAAAAAAAAGTCAACTATCATAAGAACGAAGGCGGAATGAGGTGATTTCTGTTTACTGATCAGCAGTTAGATGATTGTAAACTTGGTTTATCATGCATACGCTGCATGAAAAGGTAAAAAATGTACTTGTAATTAATAACATTTCAACTATGCTAGTGCTCAATATTTCTAAAAATATCTACATTTTATTCCCCTGTGCCTAAAAGCAACGCTATAAAGACGAGTCTGGGAAAACCTACACATGCAGATGATTGTGAGATGGCCCTATGTCGACAGGATTACAGCCTTAATATCTTTAGCTTTTTAGCCTGAATAAATCCTCGATTCATTGTCTAAAGGTCACAGAAATCTTTCCAAGGTTCAGCAGATTCTGAAGTCTGACTGGGAAGCAACAAACATCTTTGCTGTTCTGTTTTTGGTGCTGTGACAGATTAGATGTAGAAGTTTGATGGCGAGGTTGATGAGCCAGCTGCCACAAATCCTCCAAACACAAATGAACTGGTTTGTGAATGATGACAACTTCTACATTACACGCTCATCTTTAAAAAATTTTACTCTTCTTGACAAAGTACGTCTGAATCAGACTTTAGGTTTATTGATGGTGGTGGGAATTTTTCAGAAATGTTTGGGATCCTATGACTGAAAACAAAATGTGATCTGTTTCTAAATGCAGCGGCACAACTCTGCACTGTAACCTGTTATACTCCGAGCTGTGAACGCTCAGCCTGCAACCCAGCCTCTTCCCTCCCTTATCTGGACAAATACTTGTATTGATACTGGATGCACATTAAAACAAACAAGAACAACAATGTCTAACAGACAACCAGACTTCTGGTTTCTTATGCATAATTAAAGAGGTGGAAACCTGAATCCTTCGTTATGATATAAAACCCTAGAGAGTAAAAACATGAGTCATTAATACAACAAAGGCCTACACACAGATGGACAAGGGCAGGTAACCAATCTCCTCCATATTTTATCATGTGAATGGTGGAGGTAACACTGCAGCTAGCACAAACTAATTACTGTAAAAGCTTGTTACGTATGTGAAAGAAAGTGCTGAAAAGAAAATGGAAGAAAACAATATTGCTTCAGTCTACTATTTCTCAATTCTGAGGGAAAGAAACCAAATCTGTTTTCAGTTTTATCTCTTTTTGTCAGGGCAAAGAGTAGATGCAGCATTCTTCTTTTCCAAGAAGTCAGACGTAAAAATCTGAAATTTGTTCGATCTGACAGACTGGGATGCTTTTTTAAATCATAAGATCTCAAAGATATAAACTCTGCTCATTGAAACGTTTCTCCAGGGAGAGAAGTAGCTCATAACATGTCGTGGCCAGAAATTCACTCATCTCTTTGCACAGGGAAATCCTTCAGCTGTTCAGTTCTAAAAACCCTACCAACCCGTGGTTTGACTCTCAGGTGTGGAACATCTGCCAGGCTATCAGGATAGAAGCTGTTACTTTCTATTTCCATCACATGTGATGGATGCTTAGAAATAGACATGTAGTGTTTTTAAACTGAATAATGACCCGATTCTTAATGGTGTTCCTGCGAACAACTTCCCGTCCGACTCATCGAGTCTGTGCTGGCTGATTCTGTCATAAACATACCAGCCACACATTCAGCATAATGAAGCATCAAGCTGCATGAAGGCAATGCAGAGCATCAGGTGGAAACAGGTGGCCCTAATCGACTCTGGTGACTGCAACAGATCACATCCACATCGATAATAATTTTAATTAAAATCTGCATTAAAAAGTTCAATTAGCAGTTATCCCCAGTGCTAACATGCATGTTTAACCCTTGTACTTTGTTGTCCTTTCAGGTCATTTTGCAGCTTTTAGGAGAGGACTTTTTGTCCTCAAACAACCAGAAAGAATAAAGTAAATTATAAATCTGACACCGATGGAAAAAAAAGTAAAAATGCACCAAAATAAAACCCCAGTCACTTAAAATCAACTATACAGAAAATAACCTTTTCATAAAATGTGCAATTGGCATTTAAAAGGTTCAAATAAATTGAATAATTGTATATTTTTGTAGCTTTGACTGAAGTTGAAAAAAGTAGAACAAATTAAAGCTGTCAAAAATAACGCATTAACGGCGGTAACTAATTTATGTAAATGCGTTTGACACACGCGCAGCATCTGTCATTTATGACGGCGAGACGTGGAGGTGTCTAAGGGCAAGATGGAACAAGATCAGCTGGCTGGCTCTATGGATGGATTTGAGAGCGTCACACCCATTGGGAATGAGTATGTTTTAACACACACACTTTTTCTGGTGAGAAGGTTCAACATCCACACTCATCCCACATTTTAAAACAAACGTCACTGTTCTGGTCATCTTCGTCTGCACAGCGTGGCACGGTGGTGACAGGGGAGCTCTCTAACACAGTCACGTGGTAGAAAGGACTCATATTCAGCTATCCAGGGGCGAGTCTAGAAAAGCTTTGATGGGGGGTGGGCAGGGGCACTGACCAGGGAAAGATTGGCACAAATTAGATATAGTTTTTAAGGCCTTGACCCCGTACAATAACTCCTCCATGTGTGACAGGAATCATCATCTGTGCATTGTACCCATACTGCAATCCATATTGTATATAGTCTGAGTGTACAGCTATTTTATTTTATTAGTGAGCCTTAGTGAGCTTCATCTTTCTGTTGATACAATATAATAAAAATGGGCATATTTCACAAATGATTAATCACAATTATTTAATTTTTAAGTTGTGATTAATCTGATTAAAAATTGGAATCACTTGACAGCCCTAGACAAAATATATTAATGTGTAATATTTTATAGCAGTTTATAGGAGAGGACTTTTTTGTCCTCTAATGACCAAAGAGGGTCAAATAAATTTCAAATGACAAGAGTCATAATATGCTGATGCTCCCAGGTGATGCTAAATCTCTTTCCCCCTCTGACTCACCTGTGGTAAAGCGGTGTTCAGTTGCCTCTGCAGTGAGTCCCTTTCATGGCTCACTTCATGCAGTTTGCTCTGAGTCAGGCCCAGATTCTCCTGAGTCTCTCTCAGAGTCTCCAGAAGCCGATCCCTCTCCTCCAGCATGGAAACCATCAACGACTCAAAGTGACCCTCGGAGTCCGACTGCAGTGGAGAACCAGAGCCTCGACGGCCGCTGCCACCTCCCCCACCGGGCCCTTCGGCCTCGCTGATGGTGGGCATCACCTCGCACATCATCTGCCACCACAATGGCCAGGAACGGGGCAGGAGTTCATGAAAAGCAGAAAGAAGCAGGTGATGAGGAGAAGATGAAGATCTGTCAGTTACGTGTTGAACTGCGATAAATTACTTTTAAGAAAATAGATTTCAATAAAAATTAAATTGTTTTCTCTCTCATTTAAACAGTTCAAATCTTAGTTTTATTTATGTTTAAATTTCATGACATTTTTTTTATTTTTGGAAGCACATTTATTTGCCATCCCCAACTCAAAAAACATATAAATACACAACAGGTTAGCAATAAGCGGCGAAAAATAAAACATGAATAAACACAAACAATTCTCAGTTTTGCTCATGTTCGAACACAATCCGTATCTTTACAGGTTTGAGATAAGACTGAGCAAGTTGAAACGTGCTGCTCTGGGGTGATTTAATTAGTGTACTTGATGACGCCACAAAATTGACCAAAACTGAGCTGCTTATTGATTAAGCAGGAGGGAAAATAAAGTGTAATAGTCCATTTACTGATTGTTACAAATGGTTAACTACTTCTGGGACCAAAAGCTAAAAGTAAATAGGTTAGCCTACAGAAAAACAGTCTTCAATCAGAAAGCAGTGATGTCTAGCGTTCAATAAGATGCTGCACATTACTGCAGTTAAGAAAGTCTGAGAAACTAGAGCCACCCTCAAAACCAAGGGGCTTACCTCCTGTAGACAGACTGCCAGACAAAAAGCCAAGAATCATGTGAGCTGGATTTAACATGCCAACACAGAACAACTTACTAACTGGAACAAGTGGAGTAAGAACTCTGTGGCAGGCAGAGCTATCCCTTCAAAACATTCTTTGCAAAGCCTGAGGTGCCAGAAGCCATTTCCTTTAAGAAAGCACTGTGTTCGGTTCAGTGCCCTAAAACTCCACAGCAAAGGGCTGTGTTCAAGAGCCGGACCATGCTTGTTACATACTAATTACCCAGAGAAAACTCAACCTGTCATTCTCAATTAACAGAATGTTTTCAGTGATAAAACACCATTTCTGGTGGAATGAGTCAAACTTAACCTAATTTACCAGGAACAAAATACTAAAGCAAGGCTTCATATTGAGGTCAAGCCACTCAGGATCAGCAATGAGGGGGAGGGTCGTTAAGCATCAATGAGAGGTAGTGGCAGATGGTGGCTTCAATGCAACTCAGCATAGAAGTGTCATACGTCAAAAACTAAAGACGACAAATCAAGATCTGGATGCAAGACCCTTAAGCACACTTATCATTAAAATCTCTTTACATGGTGCAATGGTGGAACATCTCTTTACACGATCCAAAGCACTAAAATACGTGTGGGAAACCACATGAGCGCTACTTCACATGTCACTTAATTAAGATGTATGGCTGTAAGTGACAAGTTCTTTTTTGCTTTAAACTGGTACTTTAAATTCCTGTAAAATAAATAAAACTTATCAGAGAGCATCCTCAGCCACAGGGTGATGAAGAGTTCAGTGATCCTGTGGGATGAAATCCCACACAGCTGGAAATTAGGCTGGAAATTACACTGTAAGCCTTCTCACCTTGGAAGTATAACGTTATTCCAGATTCTTTAGTGACCCAAGCTATGAAGATGAAGTAAAACAAAGTCCAGGTAGTCCAACAGTGAGCCAAGAGCCTTTAACAAGCTTCGCAAATATCCAGTTATTCACAATATACAAATTCCATTAAGAGGCCGCGAAGCATTAATGCTGTCAAAGTGTACTCCTTGTGGAAAAAAAAAGGGGGTAATTTCTTTAAGGCCTCAAATCCATACAAAGTGAGCAGAGGGCAGTATTCCAAGTTTGGCCGACTAACTCAACGTTAGCATGCTAGCTGGCGATTGTATACCTGGATTTGGAAGTAAAGTGTCTATTTTTGCATCTCAAAACAAACGGCCACCTCAAATTATAAAGTTTAACTCGACAAAAACAGCATTTCATAACTAACAGTAGTGTATACAGTCAGGTGACGTGGAAACTGTTTCCGCCTTGCTAGCTAATTTGAAACAGAAATCTTTGGCTTGAAGTCAGTTTAAAGTCGACAGCTAGCCATCGTTAGCTACTAGCCTGCTAAGTAGCTAATGCTCGCTAGTTTAGTGCGCTGACTTGTATGCTTTGTTTCACATAAAAATAGATAACATGATCAAAATATGTGACAAAACATGTTACGTCATATATAAAATATTAAAACTTTTGAAAATGTGTCAAAAACTGTTGAAATGATTTATCAAGTAGCGTTAGCGCCTCGGCTAACGTTAGCTTCCCGTCGATGCGGTCGAGTCGCGTCACCACATCACAGCAACGCTCCACTCGGAAACTTCCAGTCCAACACTGAACGTCAGCGACGATTTAGATCCGTTCGGAAAATCCGAAGTTCAAACAAAAACTTAAATCCTATTCCTTTTAGTCCGAGGTTTAGAGGTTCTCTTGGTATTTCCACCTAAAGGTCCTCCAGTCTGGGTCCTTCCCCGTCACCACTGCCTGCCAGCCTCGGCAGTCGGGACAGCCAATGGTGGCTCTCTGTCAGGAGAGTTCGCCTGGCAGTCTGCGGGAGGAGAGCGCTTCCCGGCTGGCAACAGGAGGAAAAGGAAGCGCAGCCGCACTTTCAGCTCCTTTGGGGATCTGAGTACTTTCTCAGAAAGGTACCGACCAAGTAGGAGTCAAGCTGTACGCATGATTACTGAAGCCACAGGTAACGTGTTTTTTTCCTTTCAAGATTTATCCCCCGAAGACATTCAAATGTTTTTCCCCAATTTATGTTCCTGAACAACGATGACATTGTAATAAAAGAAAAAAAAAATGTTTTTATGTATAATTCATGGTTCAGAAAAGTTTTTGTTGTTGTTTGTTTGTTTTTTACAGTTTACTTATTAGAGACCAGCATGATAAAAGATAATACATGAAACTAAACAACTGTACATTTAATCTATAAAGGATAGTATAGGATTTTAGGTATATTCTGATGTCATACTAAGGACAAATATCTCTAACTTTATGTGAGTTGTGTATAAAAGGATCTGTTTATAAACAGACTTGTAATCTTTTAAAGTGACCCAGATGAAAAGTTCTCCAGCTTTCTGAAAGTCATTTGTTTCCATGTAAATTTTACTCAGGATAAATTTGTAGGCTTTTGGACTGAACTGTACAAGAAAGTTGTTCATAATAATTTGTTGATTTACAAATGAAGCATAAGAAGGTCCATTATTATCAAATTATTTGTTTTATTTATTGCGTTTTAAAAAGCAACATAGACAAGCAGATAGATAGATAGATAGATAGATAGATAGATAGATAGATAGATAGATAGATAGATAGATAGATAGATAGATAGATAGATAGATAGATAGATAAACAAATGTGAGTGAATAGTGAATTTTTCTCTCTGTAGATATTCTCTCTCTGAGTATAAAAATTTTTACCAAATGTGGAAACGGTGAAGGAATAAAAATAAAAGCAAATTCTTCAAATTTAACTTTAAAATGATATTTATGTGTTTTAGAAATGTAACCTCTTTACTAACTGACCTACATTCCTGCTGTTGGGGATGGAGTACGTTTTTAAATAGGACAGTAAAGAGAGCGATTCTTCCATCTTGTGGTAGCAAAATGAACAACAGGGTAATTATTTTACTTTTTATAATAAAATGACATTTTTAAAGCTTAATTAGGTTATCTAGTTTATCAGTTTACTTTTAGTTTAGTTTGTATATGAACTATTTATTATCACTAAATTTTTTTATATTTTATTGTAGTTTAATTTATTCATATCTATTTCTTAAAACACGATAAAGACAATAAATGTGTGTGTGTGTGTGTGTGTGTGTGTATGGAGGGGGTTGTGTCTCCAGGTCAGCTTCTGCTAGAAGAAAAGATACAAACAATGATGGTTTTTTTTTTACTTCTGGAAGGCTCTTAATACCCTGCAGCACTTTCCAGTTGTGTTTCAATGTGTTGTTTTAATTATTTTATGATTTTATGCTTTGTTTTTACGCACTTTTTATGACTGTTGTAAAGCACTTAGAGTACCTTTTGGTTATTGTAAAGGGCTATACAGATAAAATTTGACTGAATTTGATTGATATATTAACTTGTCCTGTCTGGCATAGTAGCAGCAGCACGATGGTCTGGCTGCTGTGTTGTACTGAGTACATTTGCTTTGTCAAACGGAGCTTCTTGGGTATTGAAGCTTCTTATGATAATCAGTGTAAAAAGGGGGGCAAAAAAGAATAAAGAGTGAAGAGACAAGAGAGGAGATACACCAGTCGGAAAGCGACGGCTAAGAGAAATAACACAGAACATCCTACAACTTTGCAGGAGACAAAGCTGATGCTCATCAGGAGCACCTATAAGAGACGAACAAGCTGAGAAAAACATGGATCACAACAACAACCAAAGTACCAGAAGCAAACAAAAAACTAAACTCAAGTAACTACTGGTGCATAAACCCACAGGACAACACAGTGACTGTGTCATTGTGCAGAATATGAGGAATGAGGAGTGATCAAAGATGAGTGTGATCGTGCAAATGCAACCACGCATCTGCAGAGATCATAGTCAGACCAGGAGGGCCCCAAGATCCAGGTGATCAGCAGAAGTCTCAGAGCACAAATCCCAGCCACCACATTACAGAGACCACCACGCATCCACCCAGAAGGTGGCAGAGGAAGGTGCCCCCCACGGCAATGGGGCACAGACGGCAGAGGGCCAAGATCGGCAGCCACTGACCCCACTGGGCACCGGCCACCCAGGGTGGGCAGGCCCCACAAGCCCAAGAACCGCCCCTGGTATTTACCAACACATCCATGAAATCTTTCATAATTAATTTTTTCATTAAAACAGAAATTTTAGTGATGAGAAAAGGTTTGCCATGAAAGTATTCAACATGTCTGAAGTATCTTCTTTGAAAATATTTGAAAGTGTTTCTTTGGTTTTAAGTGGACACTGATGGTACATCGCTGTGTTTACAACTAAAACTTTGCATTGGTCTATCCTGGATTCTTGGCAAAAAATGACTCCACAGGTGGTAATTTCTGAAAAAAGTTTGAGAAATACTGACTTAAAGTGAGATGTGTTTGTAAAAAAAAGAAGAGAATTAAACAGGACAACAGCAAATGCATGAGCATTTTTATTGAGCCATTAACCACAGCACACAGGCCCTCATAGGAAAATATACATTGTTTTTTATCCATAAAGAAAACGAGTCATCTTTGATTCAGAGGATTGATTGTAACTGGATAAAAGTAGATATTTTAACCCGTTTCCCTGTTATACTAGAAACCCAGCAGCTGCAGAGCCAGACTCGTCCTTCTAGACTTGTTAAGATGAAATCTTTGGTTTTCCAGATGCACAAACACTAATTTCTTCTTTTAGCTTAAATGAAAACAGCTGGATTCACACTTCAAGATGTTAAAATATCATTAATCAGCTTAAATGCAGACAAGAAAATAAACCAGAACCCAAAATCTGACATTAGAATAATAAAAGCAGGTAAAAGTATTGAGCTGGTACACGCTGCAGTTTTAGCTTTCATATGAGGGCAGAGGCTGGTACTTGACCCTTGACGTCTTGGTTTTGTACAGGACCACACCACAGACCATGCCAACAGCAGCAAGAAGACATCCAGCGATGAAAACCAGGTTCAGGTTCAGGCTGATGTCTGCAAACAAGAGCGACACAGCTCTGATTCAGCAATGTCCATGTTTTAACTGGGACTCAGAAAAATATTCCACACTGTTTCCATACCTGAGCCTCCGATCCTGGCGTCTGCTGCCCGCTTCAGACGCAGGGGACCCTGGGAAACGAAGTGCTCGCCGCTCTGGATGACAGCCTCTCTCTTACGATGGTAGTGCATGTGACCGCCTGACCATGTGGAGTTCACGCATCCCTGTGAGCACCTGGTGTTGGGGTTCCCTGCTTCACACATCATGACTGAGCAGCTGATGTAGACCTGAAGGCAGCAGAACAGGCTGTTGTTACACCTGCAGATGCACTCTTACACCCTCTAGTGGACAAACGGTTGAACTGTAACATCCTCAAAAATAAATCCATAAATTATTTTAAAAGTAGTTATTTAACAAGACCAATTTGCACAAGTTAAAACAAGAATAAAAAAATATTACATATGATGCAACGTGAAGTGGTTATTGTGAAATATTTACTGCCCTTCCCAATGTGTTGAGTCATTTTTATCCCCCTAAATCAATTCCTCATGTTATAAAATTCCTCTCCAGCAGTTACAAATTATTTTAAAACTCATCCAAATTGTGCATTAAAAGTTTTTGCAAGGAAAAAAAAAGCTTCTCATCCCTTTAAAATGGCTCTGGATAGGATTAGTCTTTTCTTGATTCTTTACTGAATTAAGCACCGGGAATCTGGCCCCTCCCACACATCCACCAGTGAATGTGTTAATATTGACAGGAATATTAGAAATATTAGCATATTCACATGAGTATTGTTATTATAATACCCAGACCATTTTATACAAATTAAATTAGAAGAATGATGAAAAACATTACAGGATGTAAAATATTATGTTTTGTGAAGTCCATGAAGTCTTTAATCCCTCAGGACCTGTTACTGATGTTTTAAAGTTACCCTCCAGTAGT
The DNA here is from genome assembly GCF_017639745.1 of Melanotaenia boesemani. Classification (NCBI taxonomy): domain Eukaryota; kingdom Metazoa; phylum Chordata; class Actinopteri; order Atheriniformes; family Melanotaeniidae; genus Melanotaenia; species Melanotaenia boesemani. The sequence continues at coordinate 3,352,824 of NC_055682.1, read as the reverse complement.
TATACATTAATTTAAAATTCATTGAGGATATCCAAATTGTGCATTTCAAAGTTTTTGTAAGGAAAACAAAAGTTTCTCATCCCTTAGATGGTAGTGTGTAACAAATGAGTGACATCTATTGGTCAGTATGGGTGTAGCACAGTGGTGGGGAACCTTGGCCCTCATCCTGCAAGTTCTAGATGTTTCCCTGCTCCAACATGCCTTATTTAAATTAATGGATAACTGTTTGATTTGAATCAGGTGTGTTGGAGCAGGAAACTATTTAAAACCTGCACGACTGCGACCCTTGAGGACCAGGGTTCCACATCACTGGTCTACATAGAACGGTATGGCTTTGTCTTCTCAGACAGGAGGTGGTGCTCTGCAGCTTTAGCTCATGGTGTGTCTGAGATAAGATAAAAAAGATAAGATTTTTTGTGAAGTAGATCTTTAAATGTGCACGTCTGTTATGGCTGTCTGATGTCTTTATTAAGATTAGTCCATGTTCAGCAATGCAACCTTTTTTCCTACGTAATTCAACATAACCTGCAGTGAAATCTGACAATTAGATAATAATGAATTGATATGATTGTACATTTTTAAATTCCTCACCTGGTCATGCAAGCCAATGAACTTGAAGGCCTCCATGCTGAACCTGAACTGGTTGTCCTCAGAGGGGGCATGGATCTGAACTGTCGGGTCCATTGTGCAGCTGTCAGAGGGAAGTAAAAAATCATCTTTTGTGAAGAACAAGAGGAAAGTCTGAAAATATTGATGAGCTCTTTATAGCTGCATTTCACAATGACACGTGTAGATAACCTGTATTACTCAGATGATTTGTTTTCAGATGTGGCTACGTTGCTCAGGTTAGCCTCTCAACTATCACCTTGGTTGAGTTTTAATTGTTAAAAAAAGAGTAAATTTTCTTTTCAATGCACGTTCACTATAAGTTGGCAGATAAGGATGTTTGATTGCTCTTACATACGATCTAACAAGTCCTTAAATCTTTTGCACCTGAGTGAGTCTCCTACCCGTTCTCGATGATGGAGTAGGTTGGCTGGTAGTTGGGGTTGTCGTACGGTGCAGCTCTGCAGGAGTCCACAAACATCACGGTGTTGTTGATGGAGGAGGAGGCGTCTATCTGCATGTAAATCCTGCTCCCGATGTCGTACTCCAGAGGGTACGAGTTTGGATCGATCATAGTTCTGAACTGGAGGTCTGGGTAGAACTCAAACTGGTAGGTGAACGTACCGAAGCCTCTCTCCCACACCGTGACGTTCTTTCTGTGTGCTGTGAAGCCCAGGGTCACGTTGCCCTTTTTGGGGTACTGGCAGTAGAAGCGAGCCTCCACCAGGTGCCTCCTGGTGATCAGAACTTCATCTTCCTCCACTGTGGTGATTACATTCTTGAAGTAGAGGTTGTCATCATCTTCCTGCAGAGTGAACCATATTCAGTCTTCACAGTGCTGATAAATAATAACTGTATGATGAGAGAAATGACCTCTGGTTACCTCGATCTGAGTACCACAAGCGTTGAGGGGGATGACACCAACGATGTGAGTGCTGTTGGAATACCTCTCCAGGCTGCAGGCGGTGTCGGTGGGGTCACTGAGACGAACGTGATCCGGTTGGAGTCCATAGAAGGACGATTTGTCAATCTCCACTGTCATTGTGGTTTCACTGCAGGTCACTTTGGCTTCAACTGGAACGAGAAGCAGACTTTTAAACCATTAAAAACCACATTCTGCAGAAAACTCTGCACATCATGATATAACCTGAAGCCATTGTTGGTCATAGTGTGTGTTCAGTAGCCTGTGTTCAGTCTGATCAAGCTTGTTCAGGGTCTCTTTCCTCTTGGGGTCAGATGCAAAAATGCAGCTTCCAGACCCGATTGAGGCTGCATAAATTTTGTTTTTTGCTGCTTTCGGTTTAAAGATATTAATGAAAGTTTAAAGGTCAAAAGGTTGACATGACAACAACCTTTAATTAAACAAAAATATGGTGTCAAGCGTTTTGTTTTTGCTACTATAATTTTAAAGATATTAAAGTTTAAAAGTCATCCAAAGGTTCAAAGCCTCTGGGTGGCAGCAAATGACTGGTTAAACATGGTGTCAGTCAAGAAAACTAACCAATCAGAGCTGTTGAATACCCTATACAGCCTGTTTGACAGGTTACTGTTTTATTATCTGGACAACCAGGGACGAGCCTGGCTTGCATTGTACCCTGGGCAAATGTCCTGCCTCGCCCCCACCACCACACTCCAAATTATTCAAAAAGTTATGTATAAACATTATTTAACAGTGTAGATTAGATGCTATGAAAGTTATTACAGACCCTCAAAAAGCACTTAAAAATCTCTCTTTCTGAGCACAGGACGTAAAGTCGATCTAATATCTAGACCACAGGTGTCAAACTCGGTCCTCGAGGGCCGCTATCCTGCAGGTTTTTGTTGTTTCCCTGCTCCAACACACAAGAAGCTGTTGGATCCATTTGATTTGAATCAGGTGTGTTGGAGCAGGGAAACAAAAACCTGCAGGCCCTGTTTGGTACCAATGGCCTGTTTCACACAGATGTTTGCCTTCAAACAGCATGCCTGGAGGGGAGTGACAACATCGGCGTTTATAGCTGTGTGTTGCTCTGAATCCGCTCTCCTTTAAATCCAGACATGTTGATCTGTTCGTGTTTGATCCATGTGGACGAACACAGGACCAAAAAAATCAGCTGTCTTTGTGGAATAACTGGTCATAAACCACAGCAATGAGTTGAATTTATATTAATTAATTATAATTATAATAATATAATTATAATGAATTTAGTTGAAAATGGTACAAAGCTACCTGTAAAGTCAGTATTTGGTTCTTTTCACTGTATTATGGGAAAAGTTTGCTCACTTTGTTCCTTCCCGACGTCCACCACAACGCACCTCATCTCAGACTGATATATACTAGACCTAAAACAAAATATATACATTTTAGGGAGATGAAACACATTTTTTCACAGATAAACATGACCTATTTCAGGCAAAAGGTTCATACATTTATTTATCATGTGCATGTTACTATGTGTTATAGTACCATATACATATATATGAATGGGTGTGTTACATTTACAGTGTATGAAATGGTCAAGCACCAGTAATGGTCGAGGACCAGCAGGGCTGTGGTGGTAAGAGGTTCCCCTTGAAGGTTCTGTCTGGCCCTGTTGCGGATCCCGGCCTTTGTCTTACTTGTTCTTTTACTGCGTTTTAGTTGTATTTTCTGAAATATTCTGAACTGAAATACACAGATGTTTTGTCAGTTTTGTGTGAAATGAGATGAAGCCAAAGCTCACCCTGCTGCAGATTCCACAGCAAAGCAGACTGGGAAATGATCTCCGAAGTCTTCCGGGACCGGAGTCCACCTGATGACAAACTCATCATGTGTGGTCTTGTGCTTGGTGACGTTTGTTGGGCCGCTGATGATTAAATCTTTTATTCTGCATGAAGACAAAGCAGAGATTCCTGTCACTGCTGATGTTTTCTGACCACCTGCACCAAACTCAGTCTAACTTACACTGAATGTGTCGCTTGTGCTCTGATTCTGATCTCCAGCTCCTTGTTAACCTCTGCTGTGATATGAGCTCCATTTTCAGATGTCGGGTGCACAAACTTGGGCAAGTAGGTTCCCTCCTGACACGAGGGAGCAGCTGGGTCCACTGGAGACAAGAAAGAAAGAAGTGGACATGCATTTAATTCCAAAGTTCAGTCTTTGTTACTCACAGAGCAAATAATTCAGTGAGTGAAAGCAGGTCCAACTCAGATCCTTTAGATAATTAAAAGGATTAAACATGCCTTCATCCACCAGGAAAATAATTAGTTAGCAGTTAACTGACCAGTTCTGGCCTCAGTTAATTAATGAATAAGACTGAAAGGCTTTGACTCACAAATTATTGTCAAAAATGAGCTATCTATCTATCTATCTATCTATCTATCTATCTATCTATCTATCTATCTATCTATCTATCTATCTATCTATCTATCTATCTATCTATCTATCTATCTATCTATCTATCTATCTATCTATCTATCTATCTATCTATCTATCTATCTAATCTAATCTATTGATGGGTCAAAAGCTGTTGACCATGAACACAGAGTTTATAATTATGCAATTCATGAACTACTTAAGTCACATGGCTTAAAGGATAATAAAAAAATAAATTAATTAATTTTGATGATGGTTTTTTTGATGGTTTGATGCTGCGGCTGCAACGTTTTCCTGTTTGTTTTTCTGCAACATGAATAATCTGACCAGTTCTGGGGAATTCTTCCTCACCGAGTAAAGAGAAGTGCAGCGGTAGTTTGCTGAGGGCGGGAGTGTTGGCGTATTGCTGCCTGGTGATCGGGTGAACCGTGGCTGCATTTTGTGGTGCTGACTCCGGAGCCTCCCTCTTCCTCCTTGCGAGCAGTGGATGCTTGTAGGACTTTGACCCGTCTGAGTAGAACAGATTGATGTTCCCTCGCGAAAAGTCCTCTATCACCATCTCAAACCCAAAAGCTTTGAGGTTGGCAGCAACAGACTGGTAGTGCAACGTGCAAGAGTTCTGAAAATGTGAGTATTATGTAATTAAGTGAGGCAAATTGTCATTTGGTTTCTATAAAATGAAGAAGCAAAAATGAGCTTTTGGACTAACCTGATCAAGGTGGAAGCCTGCAGGTGTGACGCATTGGTCACACTCTACGTTGGCGATGCTTCCATACCTGCACTGGACTCTGTCACCATCAGGATCATAAGAAGTCAGCTTGTAAGTCCGCGGGCAGTTCTCAGGAACTCTGGAATGGACATTAAGACGAGTTAGAAAAGCTAAATGAAATCTGGGGACGAGGAAAAACTGATTCATTCTTTTGCTTTTATTACAGTTTTTCTGTCACTTTGGTACATTTCTCGAATCCTCTTCTACATTTGCAGAACAGTACATGCATTTCTCAAAACATTTGTACAAATAACAAAACACCACAGATTTCCTGCAAAAGCCAGTTTTTTGCTCTAAATCGTTAGTTCATCTCTCAAAAGTACATATCTGTGTCAATGAAACAGGATACAGGCAGAACAGCCAAATTTCTCAGTCATGTTAACACAACAGTGTGCTCTGGAGGGTGTTCTGACGGAAACTGGCTGAAGTTTACAGATTGACATTTACTGTTTGGGATGTAATTTGTTGACAGACCACGTCACTACGATACGAAAGGAAAACACAGCAGAGCGTAGAACAAAGAAAAAAACAAAAGTAGGAATGTGAACTTAGGACAAGCTCCTCAGGGACAACTGCACATGCAGTGCTGCAGGAATTACGTGGCTGATCATTGGCTGATCTACACATTTCCCTCATCTGGGAGCAATTTACCAGCTCAGGACAGATTTAGAAAGAAAGTCTAATGGAAAGGTTTAGAAATATGACAGATATTTAATGACAACTTGCTCAACCATTTGGCTTGTAAAGACTTTTCTGATGTCTAAATGTTGTGAGGGGAGTGCGATGAAACTATTCAACAGAGACCCATTATAATACATTTCAATCAACATGACGTAAGGAACTGATAATGTAGGAAACAGAGAATTGTACAGAAGCATGTGCTTGGATGTCTATAAGCATTTGAAACTTGTTAAAGAAATGAACAAGAAAAGAAAACGGCTTTTCTCGTGTGCACAAGTGACTCAGTGATGTGAAGACTGAACAGGGAGTTTAGAGAATTTCAGTTCTGATCTGAGAAATGTACCAAAGTGACAGAAAAACTGTAAAGCAAATGTGTTCATACTCTGGAGTCCATATGGAAAATTACCTCATGAAGGGAAGAATGGTGATGTCTGGGGATCTGTTTGGTTCTCTGGTGTCGGATCTGATTCCCAAATCCACCAGAGTATTCAGCCTCCAGTTATTCACGCTGTTGCGTGTATTGATCCAGCAGCAACTCGATGCCCTGAAACAATGTCAGCCCTCATTTCAAGTAGAAGAAAATGGCGTCATGCAGGCGTTGATGAGTAACATGAGCCTCTGCCAACTTATCAACTTGTTATGAACAGTATGAGTTAAACACCTCATCTCAAACGGCCTGTCACTGGTGACCTTCCTCGTCTCTACGGTTTCTGTTTCACACCACTGGCTGGTGCTCTGAGGTGAGTTGGTGCTCTTGTCGGTGACATAGTTCTGAGTTTTGGTGATGGAGCCACAGTTGCCACTTGCACAGCCCCAGCTGAGGGTGCCGCATCCATCAATGGTTGCCCGGTTACGAACAACCACCTGTGGGAAAAGACCAAAGGGAAGTCTCTTACTTCCAAGATGCATGGAAGGAAAACACATGACAGTTCAATGTTATCAAAGAGAAAAATGCAAACTAATTAAATACATATAAACATTTTTCAAGTCGTGGGCTAATCAGGTCGACAACAACATGTGACATTGTGAGACATGAATGACACCACATTTGGTTTGTGGACCAAATTAGGTACAAAATAGATGCTGGTATGAACCCCCAGCACACTCTGATTTAAATGAGATTAAATTAAATTAAAAGTAAAGAGGCTGGTGTTAGAAGTAGTGTTACCATTAGTGTTACCATACAAAATTTGTACTTATTTTTTCAACCCCAAAGGCCTCTTTTGAAGTAAGTTTTAATTATTTAGATTTTATTTGGCAAATTATCTCTATATTAATATTTTTCATGTATTATTATTATTATTATTATTAATATTATTATTATTATTGAGGAGCTACAAAAATCTTTTGAAATCATGAAAACAGACATATACATGCAACTAATATCATTTTTAACCAGAAAGACCAATAAACTGGTAGTAATTTGACTTTTGTGATGATGATCAAAGGGTTGTTACAAAAACATAAAGCAAACAAAGAAATGAAGGTAAATCAAATTAAAACAGAAGAAAAATGTTAAATAAGTCTAATTAAAGAAAAAAGGAAAAACTAATTACCCAGAACAATTAGAACAGCCGATCCCATAAATGATAATATATCATTCACTCGTGATTTTTTTTTTTTATCATACTTTCTGTGTAATTAATATTGAATAAGGTAAAGAAAAGCTTCAACTGTCACCTGAAATGTTCCATCTGGGTTTTTTCCTTTGTAGGTGAAGGTCGAGCTTCCTCCGAAGAAATGAGACGCCGACACCAGTGAGACCAGTAGGAGCAGCTGAAGCAGGACCAGCCCCGTGGAAGCCATGTTGATGCTCTGATTCAGCTCTGCTTCCCCAGATGCTGCTCACATCCACCTGCAGGCGCTTATATACACCTGCTGGAGAAGGTGGCGGCCCCTGCCCTCAGGTTTTTGGCATGCAAACCGGGTTTCAGAACAATAAACTGTAACAGGACTGGTTGAGTAAACAGACAGGATTAAAAAGATTTCTACTGTAAATATATCATTGTGCTCAGTGAAACGTTACATTTTTCACTTCTGGCAGCACCAAGATATTTTCATATGTGTTTATCATTCGTTATCGTTGCTTTCATGCAGATACAGTACAGTGCAAAAGTCTTTCTCCATGTCACCAAAAAACCAGGAAACTGCTGCAGTGATTAAATAAATTCTAACAAAAACAGATTTAGTGTAAATCTAAGGAGCTTTATTTGGTCTGCGCAGCTTTATTCTTCATCCCAGTCTGGACCCTATCAGAGAAATGTTGTCATGTCTTTAAGTCGTCCTCAGGAACAGTTTCCCAGGATCCCTGAAGGACTTTCCAAAGCTCTTCTTTGGATCTTTCTGCCTTTTGTTCCGTTCTCTGTCCAGATGATCCCACACTGCTTTAACAATGTTGAGGTCCGGCTTCTTGGAAGGATCCATCCCTCTTCTACTTGTCCAGTTTCTGCCTCCATGCTGAGATATGCCGGTTTTCCAGCTAACAGCTCTTTGAGAATCACCTTATTGGTGCTAAAATCCTGTTTTCTGTCGGTCAAACTGTTTTATCTGTGCTGGTTTTCATGGGATGAAATTGATGAACTGGGAAGAAATTATATGACTTCCTATTTAGATCCGATTCAAACTGCTTCTTTGCTAACTTGTCTGTTTTATCTTGACACATCACTGGTTCATCCCTGGATAAATAATCTAATAGCAAACAGGAAAGTAACAGATTCAACATAAAATGACCTCATAAACAGGATGATGGCAGTTTGAGGGAAAAAAATTAAATATATTACAGAGTAACTTAAGAAACAAACAAAACAAAGCACAAACAACATCAACAAAAACACATTCCTTCTACTATGGCTGACACAGTCAACCATGAAATTATATTAGATTGACTGAAAACTAGGTGTGAGACTTCAGTCCTACTCTGCACTGATTGGTAACTTTAAAACTACTCAAAATAAAATGACATGTGAAATTCCCCAAGGCTCCATGCTGGGTCCCAGATTGTTCAGCATCTACATGTGGAGTTCCCCAAGGCTCCATGCTGGGTCCCAGATTGTTCAGCATCTACATGTGGAGTTCCCCAAGGCTCCATGCTGGGTCCCAGATTGTTCAGCATCTACACATGGAATTTCCCAAGGCTCCATGCTGGGTCCCAGATTGTTCAGCATCTACATGTGGAGTTCCCCAAGGCTCCGTGCTGGGTCCCAGATTGTTCAGCATCTACATTCGGAGTTCCCCAAGGCTCCATGCTGAGTCCCAGATTGTTCAGCATCTACATGTGGAGTTCCCCAAGGCTCCATGCTGGGTCTCTCTACATGCTCCCACTAGCTCAGAGCATGGAAACAAACCAAATATCTGATCACAATTATGCTAATGACACTCATCTCTAAAATACTCTGGGATTCTGGTCCCAGAGATTGTGTCTCAGTCAGGTAAATAAAAATTAATATGAAATTATTGCCTGTAGACACATTTATTGTAATTACTATGTTTGCGTCAGTCATAAACAGGACAAACAAAATGATACCGCTATATTTTGATAGATTCGGGATGGCATTTGGGGTGGAGCTTTACAATGACTGAGAGCTTATTTAACCGAGTGGAGTTTTAGTGTCCAGATTGGAGCTGCAGAGTCCTCCTTTGCTAACCTCTTGTGTGGATTTCCTCAGGGCTCCTTTCCTGGGCCTCTTCTTTTTTTCTCCTTACTTGCTCCCTCTCTGTGCAGAAAGCTTGGCATGTTCTTTCACTTTTATGCTGATAACAGCCAGATCTATTTTCCCCTGAAAAGAGTGCACCTTCAGCTAAACCATTACTTGATTGTATAGATCACATGTCAAACTCAAGGCCCGCGGGCCACATCCGGCCCGTGGATGAGTTATTTTTGGCCCACATGATCATATCTAATCACCATTAGAGCTGGCCCGCTGATAGCGTGCACACTCTAAGACTACAAGTCCCACAATGCACTGCCAGCGTGTGGCGCATCAATCACGGCCTGCAAGCGCGTATGTTGCTCATTCTCTAGCAGCCTGACTGAGCTGCTCACCTTTATCAACGACCTCTCTCCCCAAAAAATGACTAAAGGAAAAGTGGACTTTGAAAGCAGGGAATATGTGTCAGATGTAAAGCTGAGTGTCTGTGTGGAGACGGTGAGGCTGGAATGAAAGAATAAAACGTAAGAAGCTCCACGACACATACAAACACCTGGACAGGAAAAAAAGGCTCCTCAAGGTAGAAGAGTTATTAACCCTTTAGGTGCCAGAGATTTGAGATTTTTTAAGGAAAACTGTAAATGAGAAAAAATGTTGAATATGAACAAGAGTTTATGGTGGCAGTAAAATGACTCATCTAAGTTCATATTGTGGCTTCACAGGTCGGCAGCTGTATTACATTCTATAACTTTCACTACAAAATATGACATATGTTTATACATGCCTTTTTATATGCCTTATATATGCATTTTATTATTCAAATAAGGAAATTATTTTATTTTATTATGTTTGCCTGTAGAAAATGTTTTCCCTTGAAATGACTGAAAAAGAAAAATGCACATAGAGCCATAAGAAATAACTGCAAAAGATTTGAACACACTCTTTTTTATTTAATAATAATTATGTTGTTTTATAGGTGATAACTAACAGCTGTCGAAAGTTAATCCATTTCTTTCACGGCGTCATCTTTAGATTTTAATCATGCTTTTATTTCTAATGGCTTCGACTATTGCAGCGCACTTTACGTTGGGCTCAGTCAGACCTCCCTCGATCAGCTGCAGCTGGTCTGAAAAGTCGATTTTAAAGTTCTTTCTTTTGTTTTTAACTGCCTCCACAGTCTCGCCCCACAGTACCTGTCAGACCTCCTACAACCACACACACCGTCAAGTTCCCTCAGGTCAGCAGACCGCTCACTTTTGTAGCTGGACCCAGACTGGAACCAGTTCCCTCCACAGATTAAGGACGCCTCTTTTAAATCACTGCTTAAAACACTTTTTTATCTTTGGCTTTTAACACTAGTTGAGATGTTGGTTTTTCTGATTTCCTTTTTATACTTATTTTTTATTTAACAGTTTTTTAGGCTGACCATCCGTTTTTTTACTTTTTCTTTTTACGGTTTTATTGTTTTGAGGTTGGCACTTTGGTCAACTCTGTTGTTTTAAAAGTGCTACATAAATAAAGTGGAGTTGTAGATTATTTATTTTATATAAATATAACAACATATTTTATAATTTTTTATAACCCAACAGTAATTGTTGGGTTAGGCTCCAACTTCCTCGTGACCCTGAAATGAAATAAGTGGTATAGAAAATGGATGGATTGATTTTTTTATGAAAATTTTTATAGAATAGATAAAAATGAAATAATATTTAAAATGTCTGTAGGAGTAAAATACCTTATGTGAAAAAATGTTGCATTGTCTTAATAATTCATTCATGAACCGGTTATAAGGTTTTTCTTTTTAAATATATTTTCTTGTATATGTACACTGATGGTGATGATGATGATGATGACGTCCGTCTGTATCATGTGTACTGTATGTGCTCCATTGTCGGTTTTTCTCTGTTTTAGCTTATGTTTTTATTTGATCATTTTTTATATACTTTGTAGTTTGTTTTTATTCTCCTATTTAATGTTTCTTTTGCAGCTTGTTTTTAGTATTTTGTGTTACAGTTGTCTTGTATATGAAATTAACGTGTTTCACAAATAAACCTGCCGTCCCTTTAAAAAATGGTCAAAGCCTGAAAAGAGAAAGCAAAAAATACTCTGACCTGAAAGACCTTCAAAAATCTGAAGAAATATTGATCAAGATGACACACAAGTGTAGTTACAGGAAAGTCTGGCTTCTTTAAAACAACATGGGTGGTTGAGAGGTGGATCAACACTTTCACAGTACTTATATTGTGCAGTATGATAGATCATACACACCTTTCTGAGCATTCGCTCCATTGTTTAATTAAGACAGAGGTATTTCATGTTTTGGCCCTTTTGTTTCTTTTAACAGCATCAGTCACAGATATGACAGACAGAAATCTGTCCTCTTCAACCCGACCTTTGTGTTTTTCTATTTGCACACAAGTTCAACAGCAGGGCGTCAAACAAAAGAAAGAAAGCCTGTTCGGTCATGGAGGTCAACAAAAAGAGAGGTAAAAAGAGAAAGAACAAACAAAACCTTAAGAGATTAATGAATGAACTAATCAATCAAATTAATGCCCAACTTTCATTTGATCAGGAAAACAAACCCTTGAGATTTGTGCATAACAAGACCGGCCACAGCTTAATCAGCAGGCCATGTGATAATAGATCAACAGCAGAAACATTGTTAATCATAACAATAAAGCTAAATTATACAAAATCTCACAATAATTCAACTTAACTGTCATTTAAAACCAGACTGAAGATGCGCACTGGTGTCTGGTTATGGCTGTGGTCATGACCATGGTAAGTGTTTTTATTTATTTTTGTTTAACCGTTATTTTACCAGCAAAGTCCACTGAGATTACCAAATCTCTTTTTCAAGGGAGCTCTGGCCAAGACAGCAGCCGTCCAAATTCCATTACAGACAGTAATCATTACAACAACCAATCAAAAAACAAACAGCATAAAACATATAAATTATAAATCTAAGAGGGCAAAAGAACACAGAAAGCATAGCTAGCTGGACAAGCAGTTACAGACACCTACTCAGTCAGCCTCCCAGCACTTTAAGACATTTTGAAAAGCTGTTCCAGGCTGCAGGGGCAGAGAATTTAAAAGCATTTTAATACAGAGATGTGACTCAAAGACCTGAAGAATATCCAGATTTCATTCATATCTGGCCATCCTGACTTATCACCGTCTTTCAAGGCCAGGCAGGTTTATTTGTATGGCACATTTCTAGGACAAGGCAGCTTAGAGATAAATTAATTCTGTCTTTCTTCATATTATAAATGTCCTTTCAAGACCAGCTGTCATTTAAATGCAAGACAGGAAAGTTAATGTTTTAGATACAGTAATGTATTAGCCAGAGATCGATAGCATAACTAAAATCATTGTAAGAAAAATACTTTTACTTCCTGAGAAAAAGCACCCTGAGAAGTTTCCACACAGACACTAATTACTTTTTAATCTCCTGTTTTTACCTCCGAAGCTGAACAGAGGATGAATTTAATTTACATACATAAAGAAAATGTACTTGATAAAAAGGTTTATTCTTTATTTCAGTTTCAGTCTGATTTTAAGTCATTTGAAAAGTTCTGTTTTTTAACAACCTTCTTTTACCGCTGATCCTGGTTCAGCTGTCCTGGTTCTGTTAGACCTCTCTGCAGCCTTTCACACAGTGAACCACCAGATCCTTCTGCTATGTTTTAGACATTGGATGCTGTTTTTAAACTGGTTTCGTCTTACTTTGGTCATCTGTTTATCTCAACCAGTACTCCTCAGCAGCAGCCCCTCTCATTTGTGGTGTTTCACAAGGATCCACTTTAAGCCCACCCCTATTTTCACTATATATGTCTCCTCTGAATTTTATATATGTATATATATATATATACAGTATGTATATATATATATATTTTCTCCTTCGTTGCCCGGGCGGTGTGTTTGGGATCCTTGACATGCTGAAAGACACAGCCACATTTCATCTTCAATGCCCTCATGATACATGGGCCCATTCATTCTTTCCTTTACACGGATCAGTCGTCCTGGTCCCTTTGCAGAAAAACAGCCCCAAACCATGATGTTTCCACCCCCATGCTTCACAGTAGGTTTGCTGTTCTTTGGATGAAACTCAGCATTCTTTCTCCTTCAAACATGACGGGTTGAGTTTTTACCGATAAGTTCTGTTTTGGTTTCATCTGACAATATGACATTCTCCCAATCCTCTTCTGGATCATCCAGATGCTCTCTAGCAAACTTCAGACGGATCTGGACATGTACTGGCTGAAGCAGGGGGACACGTCTGGCCCTGCAGGGTTTGAGTCCCTGGCAGCGTCATGTGTTTCTGATGGTAGCCTTTGTTACTTTGGTCCCAGCTTCTGCAGGTCATTCACTAGGTCCCCCCGTGTGGTTCTGGGATTTTTGCTCATCGTTCTCGTGATCATTTTGACCCCACGGGGTGAGATCTTGCGTGGAGCCCCAAATGGAGGGAGATTATCAGTGGTCTTGTATGTCTTCCATTTTCTAATAATTTCTCCCACAGTCGATTTCTTCACACCAAGCTGCTTACCTATTGCAGATCCAGTCTTCCCAGCCTGGTGCAGGTCTACCATGTTGTTTCTGGTGTCCTTTGACAGCCCTTTGGTCTTGGCCATAGTGGAGTTTGGAGTCTGACTGTTAGAGGTTGTGGACAGGTGTCTTTTTTACTGATAACGAGTTCAAACAGAGGCCATTAATAGAGGTAACGAGTGGAGGACAGAGGAGCCTCCTAAAGAAGAAGTTACAGGTCTGTGAGAGCCAAACATGTTGCTCGTTTGTAGGTGACCAAATACTTATTTTACGGAGGAATTTCCCAATTAATTAATTAAAAATCAGACAATGTGATTTTCTGGATTTTTTTTCACATTTTGTCTCTCATAGTTGAGGTTTAACTATGATGAAAATTATAGGCCTCTCTCATCTTTTTAAGTGGAAGAACTTGCACAATTGGTGGCTGACTAAATACTATTTTGCCCCACTGTAAAAAAACATTAAAAAATGCTTGTAAGGAGCATTTAAGGAGAAATTCACAATAAATGGTCTGTATTTGTATTGCGCTTTACAATACCCAATGTGCTTTATATTATACATCACATTCACACGCTGATGGCAGAAGCTGCCACGCAAAGCGTTAAACGCTGTCCACGAGGAGCAATTTGGGGTTCGGTGTCTTGCACAGGGACACCTCTACATGAGCACTCTGGGCCGGGATCAAACCGGCAACCTTTGGGTTACAAGACCACCACTCTACCCACTGAGCCACACTGTGCCATAAAGTGCATCAATAATAATTTGGAACACAGTGTATTGAGACCACCTTTAAATACCCAGAATGTAAGAATTACTGCTATCTAGTGGTAAAGATGGGTATGGCATCATAGTGACTACTGGACGGTGGCTGTCATTGGCCAAAATTCTTCCAGACCTAAACATGTTTTCATCTGTGAGTGGATCCAGTAGCCTCAGGTGCAGCGATGGTTGCACTACAGGTAACTACATGTGTATTGTCTTCTTTGGTGCTTTCCCATTGCTTGGCGCCTCCATCCTGGTCGGACGCCTGTTGCAGCAGCTCCAGTTCTGCGGGTGCTTATACCGGCCACGTGTGGGGGTGGATGATGCTGTCATCTATCTGCTGCAGCGAGCTCACTCGCACCTGGATGGTAGTGGAGGCATTGTGAGAGTCACATTCTTTGACTTCTCCAGTGCCTTCAACACCATCCAGCCTTCTTTACTGAGTGGGAAGCTGCGGCTGATGGGTGTCGGCGGGTCCTCTGTCTCCTGGATCGCTGATTACCTGACAGACAGGCCGCAGTTTGTCCGGCTGGGCGGTGTCCTGTCTGATGTGGTGATGAGTGATGTAGGAGCCCCGCAGGGCACTGTGCTCTCTCCATTCCTGTTCACCTTATACACCACAGACTTTCAGTACAACTCAGAGTCATGTCACCTTCAGAAATATTCTGACGACTCTGCAGTTGTTGGGTGTATAAGTGGTGGACGGGAGGAGGAGTACAGGGGGCTGGTGGACGGATTTGTGGAGTGGGCGGGTAAGAATCGCCTGCTGCTTAATGTGGACAAGACCAAAGAGATGGTGTTAGACTTCAGGAAGAAGGGATCAGCTCCACAGCCCCTCTGCATCCTGGGTAGTGATGTGGACATGGTTGAGTGACTATCGATAACAGACTGAGTTGGAAGACCAACAGCACAGCTGTGTACAAGAAGGCCTGCAGCAGACTCTACTTCCTGAGGAAGCTGCGGTCGTTCAACGTGTGCAGCAAGATGCTGGAAATCTTTTACCAGTCTGTTGTGGCCGGTGCCCTGTTTTCATCTGTGGTCTGCTGGGGGGGCAGCATTGCAGCCAGTGACACCAACAGACTGAACAAACTGATCAGGAAGGCTGGCTCTGTCATTGGCTGCAGACAGGACACTTTAGAAGCAGTGGTGGAGAGGAGGACACTGAACAAACTGTTATCTATCTTGGATAACCCGGACCACCCTCTCCACCCTGTGCTGGACAGACAGCGGAGCTCCTTTTCCAAAAGGCTCAGACAGCTTCGCTGTCTCAAGGACCGCTTCAGGAAATCTTTCCTGCCACACGCAATAAGACTGTTTAACTCATCATCATGGTCTCAGAGATAACAATATGAGTGACTGTTGTAACTGGTGAATTTTTGCACTGACTGGATCAACATTGCACAGTTAAACTCCTCATGTTCACTACTAATCATTGCACTGGACTATATTATTCCCTGACTATTCTCACTCTTACTGTGTATAGCCAAATATCTCCTTGTATAAGTCTTGTAAATACTGAAATTTTTATACTGTTTTTCATTTTTTTTGCTACCTTAAGAAGCACAACTGCTAAATGACTGTACCGCTGCAACACCTAAATTTCCCAGCTTGGGATGAATAAAGTACTTCTATTCTATTCTATTCTATTTTAATGGCTAAATAATTAGGATTTTTTTCTGTATAAATAATATCAAAGAGCAGCAGCGTGCAGGTATGAAAGCTACTAAAAGAAGCGGACAGAAATAGTTTCAGAAAAACCTAAAAATCTCCACATCCTGCTAAAATGACCAAAAAATGAATAAAACGAGGATCAATATTGGAGAATCTTTTGAAAGGTGGAGAAGTCAGAGACACCAAATTAATTTCCAGATGGATGCAGAGCCTGCAATGTTTCTCCTTGACAGGTAAGCACCGGAATTTTGCTTAAATTTACTGAAAAGTTTATCTTGATTTACAAAAAAAAAAAAAAAAAGCTCTAACTCCTATCAAACACTTTATTGCAGTTTTAAAGCTTCACCCACAGAGTTGTTGGTCCATTCAGAGTAACCGTAGTTAAAATGATGGCAGTTGCCATGTTTGTGGAAATAGATATAATTAAATCAATTATCCTTTGCTTTTAATAATAATAATAATATTAATAATAATAATGATGGATTAAATTTATATAGCCCTTTTCAAGGCACCCAAAGCACTTTACATTGTGTCCATTATTCATGCACTCCTCACTCATACCTCATAAATTTGTTTTTTAATTTGAGAATGCTTACTAAGTTCAAGCCCGACCTGTCTCGTAAAGATTTGAAAAAAGACATTATGCAACCCTTATTTATAGTTTAGATCAATCATCTCTTTACTTGCAGTTTTCTCTGAACTCAGCTGCTTGTATGTTGACTGGGTGGAAACAACATGATCACATGACCCTGAGCTGCAGCTCTTCACTGACTTCCTGTTAGTTTTTAGATCCAGTTTAAGGTTTTACTTGTTTTTAAAGCTTTAAAGGTTTGGCTACATAATATTCATCAGAGCTGCTACGCTGACATGTTCTAGTTAAAGCTCCTAGGTCTTCAACAAGCTCCGTCCTCCTGAAGGATCACTATTCCAGACTAGGATCCAGGACTCTTTCTGGGTGCTGTGGAAAAATCTGTCTCTTGACATCAGGGCTGCTCAGATTCACTGGCTTTCAAACACAATTTAACTTTTAACTTTTCATTTGGTGTTTATTGTTATATTTTTGTATGTTTTGTTTTTACTGTTTCATTGTACAGCACTTTGGCCAACGGAGGTTGTTGCAAACGTTTTATATAGATAAACTTTACTGAAATGGGCTTGTTTCTAGTAATGATAAGACATCAGAATGAATTCTCTCTTCCTCTTTGGCTTCCGTCACCTGAGAGCTCTTCCTCATCCTCAGCATCTTTCAGTCTTCATCTCTTATAAGCCATCTTCACATGTCTGAGCATCAGGGCTTGTAACCTTCTGTTTTTGCCATTTTATGCAACACGAACATCAAACTACCAGAGCGGAAGCTGTCAGGAATCACGATGCATTGATTTGTGCTCCTGGACACAACTTTTTCTTCTTTTGTTTGATGTAGATATGAGAGTTATGTTTTAAAACTTCATCTAGGCCTGTATTTCACCAAACTGTCATAAAAACATTTTTGATGGGTTAAAAAAAACCTGGTTTGGGGGAGTAAAAGTGAAAAGTAGAGACTACTGTGGTTTATAGGTGGTCACTTTATTGGAAAACATAAAACAAACAGGACAACAGTATTTTTAAATCCTTCTGAACACAGAGTTTTACAAAAAAGAGCTAAAATCAGGATATTTTTCAATCACTTTGTTGTGTTTAACAGCAGAATCAGAGTGGAAGAAATCTTTGGTTTTCCAGATGCACAAACACTAATTTCTTCTTTTAGCTTAAATGAAAACAGCTGGATTCACACTTCAAGATGTTAAAATATCATTAATCAGCTTAAATGTAGACGAGAAAATGAACCAAAACCCAAAATCTGACATTAGAATAATAAAAGCAGGTAAAAGTATTGAGCTGGTACACGCTGCAGTTTTAGCTTTCACATGAGGGCAGAGGCTGGTACTTGACCCTTGACGTCTTGGTTTTGTACAGGACCACACCACAGACCATGCCAACAGCAGCAAGAAGACATCCAGCGATGAAAACCAGGTTCAGGTTCAGGCTGATGTCTGCAAACAAGAGCGACACAGCTCTGATTCAGTAATGTCTACGTTTTAACTGGGACTCAGAAAAATATTCCACACTGTTTCCATACCTGAGCCTCCGATCCTGGAGTCTGCTGCCCGCTTCAGACGCAGGGGACCCTGGGAAACGAAGTGCTCGCCGCTCTGGATGACAGCCTCTCTCTTACGATGGTAGTGCATGTGACTGCCCAACGATGTGGAGTTCACACATCCCTGTGAGCACCTGGTGTTGGGGTTCCCTGCTTCACACATCATGACTGAGCAGCTGATGTACACCTGAAGGCAGCAGAACAGGCTGTTGTTACACCTGCAGACACACTCTTACACCCTCTAGTGGACAAACGGTTGAACTGTAACATCCTCAAAAATAAATCCATAAATTATTTTAAAAGAAACTATTTAACAAGACCAATTTCCACAAGTTAAAACATTGTAGAATAAAAAATATTACATGTTATTACATGTAATATTACATATTACAGGCTGTTGTTATACCTGCAGATGCACTCTTACACCCTCTAGTGGACAAACGGTTGAACTGTTGTCCTCAAACATCTGCTTCACATTCTCTCAATAAACAGGTGGTTAGCATTTTTCTTCAATTTAAACCTTGTTATTAGTATTGTGAGATTATCTTCCTTTCATAAAACCAACCTTTCACACACTTTATATCTCCTGGATAAGTTACTTATATCTTAAATTTCTACACGCCTGTTTCTTCCATCTATTACTTGTTTGACACCTTTTAAAAGCTTCTAATTAAATCAAAGAAGCAGCAGAAATTTCCTTTTCCATTGAACTGATATAACCTGATGTGTAATTGTAAACTGTAAATATAGGTGGTGCATATATAGATTCCTCACCTGGTCATGCAAGCCAATGAACTTGAAGGCCTCCATGCTGAACTTGAACTGCTTCTCATTGTAGGTGGGATAGATCTGAGCAGTCGGGTCCACTGTGCAGCTGTCAGAGTGAAATAAAAATTCATTTTGTTTGGAGAATAAAAGGAAAGTCTGTCTGAGTCTCTTCTGTTAGTTCTTTACTTCTGCATTTTATAATAATTCATTGTCACAATAAATTAATATAACCTGGAAAGCTGACCAGAAACATACTCAGCTCTTGGGTTAATGAAGTTCCAATCTGTGTAATATATGAGGTAACACTGAATTTAACACTTTAAAAACGGTATATATCTTAATAAATCTAAGCTAATAAAAATGCTGAGTTGTAATAAGGAAAGAGTGATTGCACAAAATGGAGGGCAATATTTACATGTTTCTGTGCTTTTACTACCTATAAGTGAGCAGAAAAACTGTCAACAAGTCTTTGAAACCTTTATTTGCACCTGAGCGAGTCTCCTACCCGTTCTCGATGATGGAGTAGGTTGGCTGGTAGTTGGGGTTGTCGTACGGTGCAGCTCTGCAGGAGTCCACAAACATCACGGTGTTGTTGATGGAGGAGGAGGCGTCTATCTGCATGTAAATCCTGCTCCCGATGTCGTACTCCAGAGGGTACGAGTTTGGATCGATCATAGTTCTGAACTGGATGTCTGGGTAGAACTCAAACTGGTAGGTGAACGTACCGAAGCCTCTCTCCCACACCGTGACGTTCTTTCTGTGTGCTGTGAAGCCCAGGGTCACGTTGCCCTTTTGGGGTACTGGCAGTAGAAGCGAGCCTCCACCAGGTGCTTCCTGGTTATCAACCCAGTGACGTCCTCCACTGTGGTGACTTCATTCTTGAAGTAGAGGTTGTCATCATCTTCCTGCAGAGTGAACCGTTCTGTAATCAGTCTTCACAGTGCTGATAAATAATAACTGTATGATGAGAGAAATGACCTCTGGTTACCTCGATCTGAGTACCACAAGCGTTGAGGGGGATGACACCAACGATGTGAGTGCTGTTGGAGTACCTCTCCAGGCTGCAGGCGGTGTTGGTGGGGTCACTGAGACGAACGTGATCCGGTTGGAGTCCATAGAAGGACGATTTGTCAATCTCCACTGTCATTGTGGTTTCACTGCAGGTCACTTTGGCTTGAACTGGAACAACGGACACATGCAGTATTTTTAAACTCTCAAAATGGTGAATGCAGCCACAGAGAAGACCAGGGTTAATGGAGCTGATATGTGATAAAGAAGTAATGGTTTGATTTTGGCTCGTTTACCAGCTTTTACAACAAACTGAAGTATCACTTTCAACAGGATTGGTACTAAAAACAGATCAGAACCAACTACACATGAGGGAAATTTAAGGCTTGAATAAAGTATTTTTGAATATTTTGGGGGTTGGTAGTGTTAGCCCAGTTTTCTGTGTGCTAGCATCAGCTCAGTTTGTTGTGTGTATTAATATTAGCTCAGTTTATTCTGTGTTTTAACGTGCACTCGGTTTGATGTGTGTGCTAGTGAGAGCTCTCAGGTTAGTGCTTTAAGTTACTGAGTGTTATTTCTAAATTTATGTTAGCAATGCAAAACTGTATAGTTGATTTCAAACAGGCAAATCCCTTAGACGAGAGGAAGGGAGTGGATTATACTAAATCCTAACAAAGAAACATGAAAATAAAACTCACTTTGCTCCTTCCTGACGTTCACAAAAACACATCTCATCTCCGACTGATAGATGCCAGACCTAAAAAACATAAATACGTTTTAGTCAAATTAAACACATTTAGATAAAAACACACTATTTCAGACAAAAAGTAAAACATTGTTTTGAAACTGAACCTTTTCATTCTCAATCCTTTCTTAATCTTTAGTCTAGAAAATTGTTCCGTCTCATTATTTCCTCTGATATGAAATGGTATAAACAGAACTCAGTGAAATGTCTCTTACTGTGAACTTGGGGTAAAGTTAGAATGGGAATGTGAGCTGGATGGATGAGAGCTTTGATAATAGAGTAGAGCCGACCTGAAAAATATGGACAAAGTCAGATCAAGGTTTTTCTCTCCAAAACTGATTCTGTGTGAAATGAATGAAGCCGAAGCTCACCCTGTAGCAGATTCCACAGCAAAGCAGATTGGGAAATATTCTCCCAGGTCATCTGGGACTGGTGTCCACTTGATGAGAAAGTCATTGTTTGTAGTCTTGTGCTTGGTGACGTTTGTCGGGCCGCTGATGAGGAGATCTTGTATACTGTATGAAAACAAAGCAGACATTTCTGTTATTGCTGATGTTGTCTTGCTAGCAGCATACCTACCTGAACTCAGCTTAACTTACTCTGAATGTGTCGCCTGTGCTTTGATTCTGATCTCCAGCTCTTTGTTGACCACTGCTGTGAGGTGTGCTCCATTTTCAGGTGTTGGGGACACAAATATGGGCAAGTACATTCCCTCCTGACATGAGGGAACAGCTGGGTCCACTGCAGTTAAACAGAAACATTGATTTAAATTCCAACATCCAATCAATATTCTCTCAAGAATTAGATGATGTTTACTCTGAAAACTATTGGATAAACTAAGGGATTAAACGTTTCTTGAAAGGCTGAATAAGTAGTTTGGCTACCAAGAAAGTTTTGTAAGATACAGCATCGTTACAGATCACAAATATAAAATGTCCATTTTAGACAAGCAGAAGAGGAGACATTGTCTCTGTAATGGAAAATGTGAAATCACTAGAAAATGTAATGGACACGTCTGGATCGTTGACAAGAATATTGGGAATCATTTATGGTTCCTTGACTCAACACATTTCAATCCATCTTTAAACCATTGAGGCAGACAGAGACTCAGACAGAGCGTTAAACATAAAGGTTGTGTATCTATGAGTACAGGGAAAGTCTTCCTTACCAAGCACAGAGAACTGCAGCGGCAGTCGGCTGAGAGGAGGAGTGTTGACGTATGGTGGACTTGTGGTTTGATAAGAACTGGTGGTTGTGGTTGTCGTGGTTGTAGTTGTTGTGGGTACAATTGTTGTGCGTGCAGTTGTTGTGGTTGTAGTTGTTGTGGGTGCAGTTGTGGGTGCAGTTGTTGTGGTTGTAGTTGTTGTGGGTACAATTGTTGTGCTTGCAGTTGTTGTGGGTGCAGTTGTGGGTGCAGTTGTTGTGGTTGTAGTTGTTGTGGGTACAATTGTTGTGCGTGCAGCTGTTGTGGGTGCAGTTGTTGTGGTTGTAGTTGTTGTGGGTGCAGTTGTCGTGGATGTTGTTGTTGTGGGTACAATTGTTGTGGGTGCAGTTGTTGTGGTTGTAGTTGTTGTGGGTGCAGTTGTCGTGGATGTTGTTGTTGTGGGTACAATTGTTGTGCGTGCAGCTGTTGTGGGTGCAGTTGTTGTGGTTGTAGTTGTGGGTGCAGTTGTTGTGCTTGCAGCTGTTGTGGGTGCAGTTGTTGTGCTTGCACCTGTTGTGGGTGCAGTTGTCGTGGGTACAATTGTTGTGCGTGCAGCTGTTGTGGTCGTAGTTGTGGGTGCAGTTGTTGTGCTTGCACCTGTTGTGGGTGCAGTTGTCGTGGGTACAATTGTTGTGCGTGCAGCTGTTGTGGTCGTAGTTGTGGGTGCAGTTGTTGTGCTTGCACCTGTTGTGGGTGCAGTTGTGGGTGCAGTTGTCATGGTTGTAGTTGTTGTGCGTGTAGTTAATGTGGGTGCAGTTGTCATGGTTGTAGTTGTTGTGCGTGTAGTTAATGTGGGTGCAGTTGTCATGGTTGTAGTTGTGGCTGCAGTTGCTGTTTGTGTTAATGGTCCTGCTGAGGTTGGCTGCAACTGCCTCCTTCTCCTTGCAAGCAGTGGATGCTTGTGGGACTGTGATCCGTCTGCGTAGAACAGGTTGATGTGTCCTCGCGAGTAGTCTTCTACCACCAACTCAAATGTATTAACTGCAGGATTTGCATTGGTATAGTAGTAGTGCAATGTGCAAGTGTCCTGAAAATGAAAGAATGTCATTATTAAATTACTCCAAGCATCAATTTTCTTTTGTGCAACATGCTAGTATAAAATAAAATTTCCAACAAACCTGATCAAGGTGGAAGCCTGAGGGTTGGATGCAACTGGCACATTCTACATTGCTGATAGTTCCATACCTGCATCGGACTCTGTCACCATCAGGGTCAAAGGACGGCAGCCTATAAGCCCGTGGGCAGTTCTCAGGAACTCTTGAACAGACATTAACATGAGTTAGAAACAATCATCTGAAATAAAGAGAATCTGTGCAAAAACAGAGCAAAATGAAACACGGAACTAAGGAATTAAGGTAAGAACTACGGTAAGAACCAAGGTAGTATCTAAGGTAAGAACTAAGTTAACAACTAAGGTAAGAACTACAGTAAGAACCAAGGTAGTATCTAAGGTAAGAACTAAGTTAACAACTAAGGTAAGAACTACGGTAGTATCTAAGGTAAGAACTAAGGTAAGAACTAAGTTAACAACTAAGGTAAGAACAACGGTAAGAACTACGGTAAGAACTAAGGTAAGAACTACGGTAAGAACTAAGGTAAGAACTAAGGTAAGAACTAAGTTAAGAACCAAGGTAATATCTAAGTTAAGAACTAAGTTAGGAACTAAGGTAAGAACTACGGTAAGAACTAAGTTAAGAACCAAGGTAGTATCTAAGGTAAGAACTAAGTTAAGAACCAAGGTAAGAACTAAGTTAGGAACTAAGGTAAGAACTACGGTAAGAACTAAGGTAAGAACTAAGTTAAGAACCAAGGTAATATCTAAGTTAAGAACTAAGTTAGGAACTAAGGTAAGAACTACAGTAAGAACTAAGTTAAGAACCAAGGTAGTATCTAAGGTAAGAACTAAGTTAAGAACCAAGGTAAGAACTAAGTTAGGAACTAAGGTAAGAACTACGGTAAGAACTAAGTTAAGAACCAAGGTAGTATCTAAGGTAAGAACTAAGTTAAGAACCAAGGTAAGAACTAAGTTAAGAACCAAGGTAATATCTAAGGTAAGAACTAAGTTAGGAACTACGGTAAAAACTACGGTAAGAACTAAGTTTAAAGCTACAGTAAAAACTAAAGTAAGAACTTCTGTAAGAACTAAGTTAAGGACTAAGTTAAGAACTGTTGGGGAAATTTCATATTATTCCCTTTATTATATTGTGTCTACTGATCACTCTCAGGGTAAACAGATTGTTTAAGTTCTTGGTAATTGAGTTTAATCCTGAGTAGCCTGTTGCTATCGTAAAAGTGGATGCATTCGTTAGAACAGTTCGCTCTGACCTGTGTGACTTATCTGATACCAGCCAGACGCTCCAGGATGACCCAGCAGGGCATCCTGCCTTAATGTCACTGGGGTTTTTATGTGCGTCATATAAATTTCAAAAGCTCATTAGGTTTGCTGAAGTGTCTAATTCTGTGTGAGGAACAGACAATCTCTTTGTTTGTATTTCATGATGTGTTGTGACGTAATCATTCTGCTTAAAAGATGCTGCATGTATGTTTTTTATCAGATTCCTTTCAGATCTCTGTGCTGTCAGACCTTGAACAGTGTCTCGATTGCAATTCTATTCTTTATATTTTAATCTTGTGTTCAATAAACTTGTAATCATTTTCACTTCAGAACAGACTCCTCATTCCTTGACAGAGTAACTTTTTGCCTCAACAGAACTATGGTAAGAAATAAGGTAAGAACTAAGTTAAGAACTATGGTAAAACTACAGTAAGAAATAAGGTAAGAAGAAGTAAATACAAGCTATACACTAGAGCAGGGTCTGCAGCCTGCAGCTTTGGAGCTGCAAGTGGCTCTCTGGACCTCCCACAATTGGCTCTAATAACGGCTAAAAAAGAACCAACAAAACGTCTTTTTCATAGAATAATTACATTGAATTTCTACAACATAATGGCACTAAAATGACAGATAATATTGTTTTAGATCTATTTTCTTGTCATTAGTTTGGAAACTGTGTGCTTGTTCTCTTTTACATCATTTTCTACACAATCTAAGTGTATCTGTCCTCTTTTTGCAAAAAATTTTATGTTTTCCTTATTTTAAAACCTAAAATAGAAATAAAATTATGGTTCTTCAAAATGACGACAAATGTCCTATAGTAGATATTTCATCAAAAGTGATTAGCTGTCATTTTAAAAATGGTTCATAACATTTGCGGCTCTAAAGAAGTTTTATTTAACTGGGCTGAGGGAAGAAATGTCTCTTGGATTGTAAAGGCTGGAGGCCCCTGCATAGTAGAAGCTTCATTTAAAGTAAAACTAGTTCAATTTTACTTGTTTCATTCCACAAAATTTGTTTATTTTTATGGAGTATCATCACATTAGGACTATTTTTTATTAGAGGTTCAAACGGAGGATTACCTCATGACAGGAAGAATGGCGGTCTCTGGGAGATCTGTTTGGTTGGTGAGTATCGGATCTTATTCCCAAATCCACAAGAGTGTTCAGTCTCCAACTCATGCCATATCCTAAATAACGTTGTTGTAAACCCAGCAGCAGCTTGCTGCCCTGTGTTAGAAGACAAGACAACCTTGGCTTACAGCAGATAAAGACGAGTGATGTGGTGATACTCAGAACAAACATAATATCAGCATTATTTATAATTTAAAAGCCCACCACATCTCAAACGGTCTGTCGTTGTAGAGATTCCTCGTCTCAACTGTTTCAGTTCACACCATTGATGTTGTATAGTGGTGAGTTATCGCTACTGTCAATTATAGTTCTGGGACTACTGTACTGGTGTAGCCACAGTTTCCGCTGTAACAAGACCAGTAGAGGGAGTAAAAGTAAAACATCATCATAGGTTTTCCTGTTGCGAATGACCACCTGTAGGAAAAAAACAATTATTATTGAAGCAGAATAAAGGTTCAGACATGTCTCCCCTTGGTTCTAAGATGTATGGAGAGATGAAAAAAGAGAAAATCTAGATACTTTAAATTCTAATTTTACATGTTATGTTTATATGTGTATTTGTTTAATATGTTTTACAAGAGATATAGTGAGCTAAATCAGCCATAAAATTTCCTCCACTAATTTATTGGGAAAGTATATAAATACAATATATGTATATATATATATATATATATATATATATATGTACAAAAAATGACCATGAAAATAACAAAATGATCATTCAGGTGCTCACAGGAGTTGATTAATGATCAACTTTCAACTGTAGTTTTGCACAAAGTAAATAAAGACATTTTTCATCATATTTACATGAAAACACAGATAAATATTTTAATGCTGCATTTTTGGAGATGTTCTATTAAGTCTTAATGTTTAACATGACACAATCTGAACATCTATGAGTGCTGGTGGAATTTAATTTCCTAATTTTGTTCTTTAGGCTCTTCCTGCATTGTATACCCTTTAATGTACCCACCTCCATATGGAAGTAAAAAGTATGTACATGTATCAGGTTTAATAATTGTCCTTTTATTTCTAAAGAAAGTCATAGATAAAGAACAGGGATTCTGCATAGGTTTTTCTTTTCTTTTAAAACCTCTCTCTCTTTTTTTTTAAACCCTTTTAGCCCGTTTTACCCCACAATTATCTTATTCTGTTATATGAATTTTGTGAGTTAACATAAAAGGCTACTTATATAGTTGGATTTTTACATTTTAGAGCCTGGTAAAATGTTTTTTAAACTTATTTTTTAGTGTAAAGTACCGTGATCTTTTATTTAAAAGGATTAGTATCAATAAAGCATAATAAAGTAATACAGTAATCATTACACTATTAATTCTTAATTCTAATACTTTTCAAAGGATTCCTTTAATAGACAAAGCTTGAACATATTCAAGTAATAGTAATAAATTGCATGAATTCCATAATTAAAAATCAGAACAGAATATTGCAGGAAGAAAAGTAACAAGCTGAGACCCATGAATATGATTCACCCATCAGGGAAAACACACACTGTGCGGATGAACATGGTTAAAGTCTGCACCTAAATGTTCCGTCAGGATTTCTGCCTTTGTAGGTGAAGGTCGAGCTTCCCCCGAAGAAATGCGACGCCGACACCAGTGAGACCAGCAGGAGCAGCTGAAGGAGGACCAGCCCCGTGGAAGCCATGTTGATGCTCTGATTCAGCTCTGCTTCCCCAGTTGCTGCTCACATCCACCTGCAACATCTTATATACACCTGCCAGAGAAGAGGGAGGCACCTGGCCTCAGGTTATTGGTATGCAAACAGGATTTCAGAACAATAAACGTCTGCAGAACTGGTTTGAGGAAATAAATGAAAAAAAGTTTTTACCGTAAATGAGTGGAGTGTGTGTCATGCCAAGTCCAAACTTATAATGAGCAGTGAGGAATCTGTAAAACTTTGTCTCATTCAATATTTCCGTGTTATGACAATGAACCTTGTTCTCATATAAACAGTGCATTAAAGAAATAATAATACATAAAAACAGGTAAAAATGTAATTTCATTGTGATCTTTACCCACACAATAATGATCATTTTTATTCTCTCATCCATTTTCATCAGTCACATGACATCCTGAGTCAGACTTTTAGAACTGCATTGTCTCTCTCTCTTACCAGAACAAAGCCTTCGCTGAAGCGAAGCATGAGTATCTACCTTTAGCTTCTTTGTCTGTAAGTAGCATGACAAGCTGCTGCAGGTTATACAGGGTTTGATGCCGAGCACAGAAACCAAATAATTCTTTTTCTATTTACACACTAGTTTAACAGCAGAATAGAAATCTTTGGAAATCACCAAAAAATGAAATTATTATTTATCAAATCTAGAAAACAAAGTTTTGAGATTCATCCTGATTAAACACACACACACACACACACACACACACACACAACACACACACACACACACACACACCACACACACACACACACACACACACACACACAACTGCATATGCACAACAATATACATATACATCCGAATCAAGTACATTCAAATTGCCTTTTTGATATAAATTATTAGAATAGTTCATTTTTACAATCATCTAAACCAGATGGCAGACATATTGAGCCTAATCTGGACTTTAGCTAAAATAACAACACTGGAAAAAAAATGGTCCACTGGTCATGAGGAACATGGACATACACTCAAGTGTCCACTTTATCAGGTTCAAACTGAGATCAGAAAGAGGAAGAAAGCGGACTGAAGCAACTTTGAATGTGGCATGGTTATTGGTCTTAGTATTTACTGGGATTTTCACACACAACCACCTCCAGGGTTTCCAGAGAATGTTCTGAAGAAGAGAAAATATCCAGTGAGCAGCAGTTGTCTGGACCAAGATGTCTGGTTGATGTCAGAGGTCAGAGGAGAATGGGCAGCTTGGTCGGAGATGATAGAAAGACAACAGGAAGTAAGATAAACACTGGTTCCAACCAAGATCTGCAGAACAGCATCGCTGAAACACACAACACGTCCAGCCTGGAAGCAGATGGGCTCCAGCAGCAGAAGACACACCGGGTGTCTCCTGTCAGCTAAGAACAGGAAACTGAGGCTACAATTCACACACACTCACCAACACTGGACAATAGAAGATGGAGAAACGTTGCTGGTCTGATGAGTCTCCATTTCAGCTCCACATTCAGATGCTAAGCTCAGAATCTGCTGGAAACATCATGAAAACATGGATCCATCCTGCCTTGGATCAACGCTTCAGGCTGCTGCTGGTGTAATGGTGGGGGGAGATTTTTTTGGTCCACTTTGGGCCCCTTAGTACCAACGTGGCCTGGTTTAACCAGCACAGCCTACCTGAGTATTGTTGCTGACCATGTCCATCCCTTTATGACCACAGTGGAGCATCTTCTGATGCTACTTCCAGCAGGATAAGGCACCATGTCACAAAGCTCAGATCATCTCCACCTGCTTTCTAGAACATGACGATGAGTTCACTGGACTCCAACGGCCTCCACAGCCACCAGATCTCAGTCCTGATAGGGCAGAGTTTACAAGCCACTGAAATGTGTCAGGCACCTTGCACATACCAAAAGCCATAACTGTATATTGCAAGACCTGGTCTGGGGTAACAAATGCTGATATTTATGAAGCACGGTCAGTAAGAGGTACCTGTCAATACCCTTTTAGTAGGTCTAACATACTGACAGACCAAGCTGTACCAATGGTATCCACACAGTCTTCTATTCGCAGCAGGGGATAGGACTCTATGGTCGTAACTGCGTTGACTTCACGGAAGTCAATCAGCCATCAGGTTTTGTTTCTAGGAGACATGGGGAACTCCAAGGACTAATGCTAGGTTTTGCAAACCCATGTTCCACAATGTACTCAGTCTAACCTTTCATCAAACCCCTCTTTACAGGGTTTACTCGATATTTACTCGATATGGGTGCTGTTTAATTGGCCCACATCAATGTCATGCTTAATGGCAGTAGCACTGGTTGGGCTATCATTAAACAGAGCAGGAATTTCATTTACTAATGACACAATGTCATTCTTTTGCTCTTCGGATAAATGACTAAGTGTTGAAGGTAGTGTTTTTATCATCTCTGAGTTATTTAATCAAGGAATTTGTCAGGAAACAGATCCCAATGTCAAACCGACATCTACAAATCTACAACTGAATGAGGACCACTAGCAACTAAGGACAGAGCTGCCAGTAAGGCCTGACACAGGTTTGGACACAGTTGCATCTTGAGAGGAAGGATCTTGGGTATAATATGGTTTTAACATATTAATATGACAAACATGAGTTGTCCTTCTTCTCTCAGGTGTGCCAATTACGTAGTCAGTCTGGCTCAGACATTCACAAAACTCGTAGTTACCTGAAAACGTAGCTGTTAACGCTGCACCAGGTACTGGTAACAGAGCCAGAACCCTATCACCAACTTGGAAATGGTGAGAAACAGCATACTGGTCGTATTGGTGTTTCATGGACTTTTGTGAGCCCCTAAAGAGACTTGCAAATGTACAAGTTTGGTGCAAATGTCGCGGAAATGAGAAATATAATCCAACATTCTTTTCTGGAGATGTGTGGCATTGCAAAGCTTTTCTTTTAGGATCTTTAGTGGACCACAGACTTTATGTCCAAACACGAGTTTAGCCGGACTAAATCCCAGTGATTCTTGAGTGGACTCCTGAGCAAGCAAACAGAACAAAAAGAGATTCCTTCATCCCAGTCAGTTAACGTCTGATGCCAGCGCTCTAAAGCACCTTGGGATTTGGGGTGGTGCATGCTGGAAACTGCCTGATGGATATTTAGCTCTTTCAGAACTTGCTTAAAGAGTTTGGAGTGAAAGTTAGTGCCTTGATCAGTTTGGATTACTTGAGGAAGGACAAATGTGAACTTTGTCAGACTTTTAAAGATTACACCTGAAGTGATCTTACGCAACGGAATGGCTTCAGGATAGCGAGTAGCAGCACACTAAGTAGAAATTGTGGAGAAGTGGACCAACACATCTTAGCGGAGCTCTGGTTGGACATCAGTCAACTGAGCCAATCACAGGCGGGTGATGACAAAGCGGACCAATCACAGACGGGTGAAGGCACAGCCAGACATTTGCTGGAAAAATCCAGGCAGTCACCCAGTCACATGTTTTTTTAATTTATTTTTTATTTAATCTTTATTTAACCAGGAGCGATTCATTGAGATTAAAAATCTCTTTTCAAGGATGTTCTGGCTGTCCAAGATGAAGCAACCAAACACAGAAATTTACATACAAATCCAAGGCCAAGGCCTGGGGCTGTAACACTGACTTGATGAGTGTGTAATCAGAAAACATGTTTTTACTAGGGCCGGGCACATTAACGTGTTAATTGCACATTAATGCAATTTTTTATTTCTTTTGCTCACTGGCTTTGATGACAGAAATATGGCGTCCCTGCCTCCCTTCAGACTTTGTGTACCAGGTCTTTTAATTATTGTTGTCCTAACTGTGTTTTTTTTTGTGATAGAAATGGTTTTACTGAGCTGGTAGCTGAGATTCTGGACTTTCTGTGGATACCACACATGTTTATATTTACATCTACAGACCTGACGTTACACTCGGAAACGAGATGTTAACCCTTAACTCCCGGTAGCGGAGGCTGCAGGTGCAGAGGTGAAGCTAAACAGTCAAGCTAAGAATGAAAGTTTAGAGCCAGAAATCTGGATAATGAAGCAGTGAAGGTGCATGGATGGAAGTTATTGTGCATATTGTGAATATTTCTCTCTCCTCACCATCTAGAAGCTGTGAGATTCTCATCCTGCTTTCTGTCTGTTCACCTGATGCTGATATTCATCACATATTGTTCCTTCTGTGTTTAGAAGGAAGCAGCTTCACAGCTTTAAATTCATCCTGCTGACTTTTTACCTTTTATTTAGTAAATCCTGAACATTTCATCCTTCTTTCTCATAAATATGACATTTTATATGAAGAAATATTTCAACTGTTGCTGTTTAAAGAGAAAACTGCTGCTAAACCTGTTTATGTGTTTAGTTCAGGGGTCTGCGGCTTTTCCAGTCCAAAGAGCCATTTTTCCCTCAGCCAGCTAATAAAACTCCTTTAGAGACGCAAATGTTACCAGACTTTTCAAAAAGGAAACTTAAGGAAAACTCTTGCACTAAAGCATAGGCTTACGCCATCATGTTGTAGTTTCTCTTTCACAGTTACGTGGTTACGATTCCATCCCCCACCCACACTTCATGTTGCCCACCTCAAGTTTGAGAGCCACTGCTTTTAGTAGATATGACGTGTACGTAATATCAAAATGACTAAATAAATATACCATTATAGGTGATCCCAAACGGAGCCCATACTGCAGATTTAAAATTTCACACAGACAGTTATTTGTCCATTCAGAGACACCGTAGTAAAGATGTGGACCCACGGCAATATTCTATTGATATTTTGCACTGAGTCACTTAATGCCCTCCTATAACCTCTTTTCAGATTTTAAGACTGTGTCTTGACAACGTAACCAAACAAAATTCAAACTAAAGATAATCTCTCGTCTTTCATGTTCATGTTCAAGTGAAGTGAAACCATCCAGGACAACTCATTTGTTTTCTTTAAGCAGAACATTCCTCCTCAGAGAACAATGATGTTGTGCAAACAAAGCAGAGGTATTTTACTTCTGGTTTTGTTCTGTTTGAGAAAACAAATCATTTCTGTCTCAAATAAGGAGCAGAGAGAGACACCACACTGGTTTAGAATGACGATGATGATTCAGGGAATATGTTTTGGGCCTTTGCATCATGTCTGACCCGCACAAAACATGATGTAACATACACCCACCGTCCACCTTCTAGTACCGGGTCGAACCTTTTTAATTCCTGGTGTTATAGATGAAGCAGGTGGTGGAAACCTTCCTCAGAGGTTTTCTCCATATTGACATGACAGCATCACACAGTTGCTGCAGGTTTGTCGGCTGCATCCATGATGAGAATCTCCCGTTCCACCACATCCCAAAGCTGCTCTACTGGACGGAGATCTGGTGGCTGTGGAGGCCGTTGGAGTCCAGTGAACTCATCGTTATGTTCTAGAAAGCAGGTGGAGATGGTCTGAGCTTTGTGACATGGTGCATTATCCTGCTGGAAGTAGCATCAGAAGATGCTCCACTGTGGTTGTTACAACCCGGCTAAGCCAAAAGTGGGTGGCAACACTAAAGGCTGAAAGAAATAGTTGAAGGCAAAAGGTTTTCTAATGATGAAAAGGAACGAAAGCAAAAGAACACAATCAACAGCTAGTAATTGTTGCTTTTTGTCAAACAGCTGCCCTGAATGTCAGGTGGACTGCAGAGGATCCGACCAATTACAGGCGGGTGATGGCACAGCTTGAACAGGAGATCAGACAGCTGGCCAATCACCTGGTTGCAAACAAAACATCTCAATATAAATAAAGGTATGGACATGGTCAGCAACAATACTCAGCAAAAATCTCCCCCCACCATTACACCAGCAGCAGCCTGAAGTGTTGATCCAAGGCAGGATGGATCCATGTTTTCATGATGTTTGCATCTATGGAGCTCTAGAAAAACTGAAAAAGCTGCATCAGTTTTTGGTGAGGCATTAGAGTGAGAATATACTGGCTGATAAATGTCACCAGAAAACCAGAGCAGCCTCCTTCATACTCACTCTGTGTGTTTGAGCTGCACCTGGAGGCTGTCCTGGAGAAAATCTGTAGGAAATAAATATTAAAGGTCCCATATTATGCAAAATTCACTTTTTAATGGTTTTGGAACAGTCATACTGGTCCCCCCGCATGTGTAGGAGACCCGTAAGTGTAAAACTCTTTCAGGCGCTCTCTCTCCCCCCTGCTCCACCTCTAGGGAAGTAAGCGCTGAAATGAGCTTGTTTGAAAGCGTGTACGTTATGACGTCATAAGGGACAATAACCACTCCCCACAGAGCGATGGACCCGTCTACCGGCTCTCAAAGCACGCCCTCTAAAAATCACCTAGCGCCCAGTGTTTTTCCCTCTTCGGCAACCCTCGTTAGCGGACATGGCTAAGCGACAGAAGCACTGTTCTGTTTGTGGCTGCATAAATGAACACGAAAACGTTTTTTTACTTCCATCCACTGAACCCACGAGGACTGAGTGGATTAATTTTATTTTTGGAGGAAATGTACCCGGAAAACTTCCAAAGGTTTTGCATGTCTGTGGCCAGCATTTCAAAGAGGACTGTTTCCACAACATGGGGGCATGGAAAGCAGGCTTCACCAACCGTTTGAAGCTGAAGCCAGGTTCAATACCAACTGTCCGTGACACAGCTGGAGAGGTAAGAGCTGGCAGTTATTTTATCGTTTCGGCCTTATTAGTCTGATAGCTTGAAAATATATTAACCTGTCAATCACCTCATGACGGGCGATGCGATGGGCGGAGCCAACAGCTGAGCTGCTCCACCAGGGTTCCGCCCACCATAAACGGCACATTTCTGAAGCTGCTAAAAAGAGGGAGGTGAAGAGAAGCCGCTGCACTCAAACTGAGGGTCGATTTGTCCATACCATGGCGGAAATATTTCATTTAGATATTAATGAATGGTCTCAGATTGGGAATAAAGTGTATAATATGGGACCTTTAATACTAGTTTAAGAGGCAGCAGTGTGTCTGAAAAAACAAAAACAAACTAAACTAAACTACAAACCCTGGATGTTTCTGGCTGCTGGCCATAAAAGGGGCTTATAGTAAAGCCAAAGAGGAGCTGCCTTTCATTAAATTCAGGTCAAGTAGATAAATATGATGGAGAAGATTAAATGTAAATCCAGAGGAGGATAATTAGCCAGAAGCAGCTCAGCCTCATGATCCATTTTAAATTTAATTTTTTAATTTTTTTTTTCAACTTAACATTCATACTTCAAATAAAAAGATTTTTCTAAACCTCATTATTTTTCACAATAACTTAGATAAACATCAGTGTGTATGCTGGGGAAACTGGTGAATGGTCTGTACTTATATAGTTCTTTTATCCAAAGCGCTTTTCATGTACGTCACATTCACCCATTCACACACACATTCACACACATGGCAGAAGCTGCCATGCAAGGCGCTCAACCACGACCCATCAGGAGCAGTTAGGGGTTTGGTGTCTTTCTCAGGGACACCGAGACATGAGCTCTCTGTGCCGGGCTCAAACTGGCAACCCCTGGGCTACAGGACGACCACCCTACCCACTGAGCCATGCCGCCTCATAACTGGAATGCACCTAAACTGCTTGCTGGTGCAGCCTAATTAAAAAGTTAGGTGCACTCATCAGCCTCCCTGGTAAGGTCTATACAGAGGTCCTGGAGAGGAGGGTCCATCGGATAGCCGGATTGAGGAGGACTAGTGTGGTCTTGTCGCGCTTGTGGACCATTGGACCAGTTCTACACCCTCTGCAGGGTCTAAGGGGGGGCATGGAAGCTCACTCAAGCTCTTAAAGCAGTCAATCATAACCCTCTGACACAAACCTAAAAATAAACACTTTCACTTTCATTCTTTCTGTTGGCAGATGACAAATGAGGAGATGAAGATGTGATTCAGCTGGTGGTAAAACCAGTTTTTCTGCTCACTGTGAACACAAGGTTGAAACCTCTTCTTGCTCTCTTTGATCACCACAACAATGCTTTTTCTTCATACGACACTCCTCAGCATTGCTCTCTTTATTACTCCTGTCTTCAAATTGCTTTGTGTTTTGGATAGTTAAATGATTTGTGACACATTACTTAACAAGCTTTAGAGCAGCAGTGTTTTCAGTTCACAGCTAAGTGACATGAGGGAATCAATGAAATCTCAATATTACCTTTATGTGTGTGCCTTTGGATTTTATCCAAACAGAAAGGTGTTTTATTGTTGTGTTGCATTTATTATTTGCTACTTGTGTGATTATTATTATTGATGTGATATTAAATTGCATAGCTTAACAACAATTTAAAGTGTTGGAAATAGTGAAATAAAGCATTGGTCTGGCTCAGGATGCACATTCTGACCCCGTCTCATCAACCTGGTTTCATGGCATACAAGAAACTGGCATGTAAAAAAATCCTACTTGTGCAGGTTGATGCATGCTCAAGATATAAGGTGGGTTTTAAGGAAAGTTTGGGTGTTTTTATTTACAACTCCAATTCCAAAAAAGGTGGGATGCTGTGTTGAACATGAATAAAGACAATGATAAGCAAATCCATATTTTATTCCTGGTAGAACATAAACATGTTGAAACAGACATTCAAAGTGAAGTTTAGAAAGTTTTGGGTCACAAACACCCTGTTAAAGCTGATTTCCCAAAATGCAGGTCTTTTCCCACAACTAGCTTAAAAAGCAGAATTCCTTCAGCATTCATGTACTTGTGTTTCTACCTCCACCTTCTTTTTATCGGGTTGTTAGACAACTTAATTACAGGGATTTAAAGTGCACTTTTTCTATGTAACGTGCAACGGAAAGTTTAAGGTGACAAAAGTGAGCTTGTTAAGCTTCCACTTACATTTCAGTAAAGCTAATACAGGTAAATATATGAGGAAGTACTACACACATATAACACAGAGATGAGAAGGCTTAACAGTGATCAGGTGTCCATCAACCTGCACTGAGAGCTGAAAATAAAAGAACATGTTATTATCTCGGTGTTTATGTCATTTAAAACGAGGGGGACCGGGCAATGATCCAGATGGTGTACAGGTACTGAAAGGACAGCTGAGGTATTAGATGTGGAGGAAATAAATCATGTTTGCTCACGTGAGGAAGATATGAAAAATCTCAGTACTCCTGTCAAAAGGCTTCATTAGAAACCAGGATTGTTGTTGCAATAATAAGCAAAGCTAAGAACGTCCTGGATCAGAAATCACTCCGTACTCTTTACTGCTCCCTCGTCTTACCATACTTACAATACTGTAAAAACAACTACAAAACGTCATTACAGCCACTGACCATCATTCAAAAAAGAGCAATACGGATAATTCATAATGTTGGTTTTCGGGAACACACAAACCCATTATTCATTCAGTCAAAATTACTAAAATTTACGGATATTGTGGAACATCAAACAATCCAAATAATGTTCAAAGCTAAAAATAATCTATTACCAAGAAATATCCAGAATTTTTTTACTGTTCATGAGGGAAATGATAATTTAAGGGGGAAGATTAATTTTAATATTCCCTTAATTCGAACAATCAGGAGAGGTTTTTGTGTTTCCGTCATCGGGGTGAGACTATGGAACAGGATTACTATGGATTTGAAGCAGTGTCCAACCATGAAACAATTTAAATTGAAATACAAGGACACTATTTTTCAGAGGTATAGGGATGAGGAAAGTGTTAACTAGTACTATTATGAGGATCTTGTACTTGTGTTATATTCTTTATTGGCCACTTTAACTGGGTATGGATACGGGTATCTATGACTTGTGTATGTAAGGGTGTATGTATGGGTATGTTTACATTGAATATGTATGTAGTATGGGTATATAAAAATGAAAGTCTTTAAGTTGTACTTTAACTAATCATATCAGGTTATCTTCTAGGCAGGTCTAAATCAGGAGGTTATCAGGTTTATTTATTATTTAAGGAGAAGGGGTGGGAGTTCATAAGTTATACTTCTTCCCACTCCCTTTCGAATATGTAATTGTACTTTTTTTATATTGTATTAAATTTTGTCTTTTGTTTTATTTTGCTTTCATGCTTATTCGAAATGAATTCAATTCAATTCAATTCAATTCAATGTTTGAAGCAACAACAGCCACGATCAGCATTCATTGTGCTTTAAAATTTAGGAAAAAATAAAAATAATAATAATAATTAAAAAAAAAAAAAACTTTAAAAGAAAATTCTTGGATTTTTTCTGTTTTTGTTTGTTTTACTAAAAGTAATCAAAATTTAATATATTTTAACGTATTTTCACACACAAGTACAATTATATCAATTATATCAGACTAACTTTATATTATTTAGAAAATATTAACATCTATATTTTGAAAAATAAGAAATTACATTGAAAAGTTAAAATATCTACCAAAGACTTTCTCGTTCCCAGCAGGACGGGTTATACATATGAAAGAAAACAGGGAGTGGTGGTTAGTATCGCTGCCTTACAGCAGGAAGATTCTGTGTCCTGAATAAATATAACTGACTTAATGAGAGTGATTTAGCAGCAGTAGGACAACCACCAGAGCAGACTGTGGTGGACAGTACAGATGCTGTAAATGTGGTTTTCTCAGTAAGGCCACAAACTACTGGATCAGTCTTCCCAGTAAATTAAGAGAAGGCACCAGTTATCCTTAAAACCAAACTGAAGAGACAGATTAAACGTTATCAAACGTGCACCCATGAATAATGAGCCTACCCTTCACTTTAATATGCTTGAATTTTATCATTGTTTTTTATTTTTATTTTTTATTGTAATGTATATACTGCATGTTGTTGAGTTGGCCTGGACTACAGATGAAAATGAGCTGATTTTCTAACTCTGGTACATTTTAAAATTTAAATTGGAACGTCAATTAATCTGCTTTGTCCCTTTTAAATAAACTGAAATAAAAAAAATAGTTCACAGGGAGTCTGGAGACATCTCAGAGTGGAAACAGGGACAGAAACCTCTGCTGGATGTCCTCAGGTGACACAGTCTAATCCAGAACCAGAATATGAAACTGGATTACACAAGGAAGAAGACATGAGCTCTGCAGAGAAACAGAACTAAGTTCTCTGGACACCAGATCATCTCAGATGGACAGAAAGACAGTGGACATGTTTGCTGTGGACAGATGAGTCCATGTTTCACCTGCTGTTGGTAAAAACTGACATCTGCTTCTAGTCTAAAGAGGAGAAAGATCATCCTGGCTGTTATCAGAGAAAGCTGTGATGATATGGAGGGCATCAGTGTCCACGGAGGACAGTATCTCTGTGAAGGTGCCACTGATGCAGAGGTGGATGCTGGGATTTTTGGTTTTATCAGCAAAACTACGTCAGACCTCGTTCTGAATGACTTCCACCAGAAAATGTTGGCATATCATGAAGAGAATCAGACAAAACTACCAGCTGAAATCTGGGATTCAGCAGGAATGGACACAGATTCCTCTGGAAAACCAAATCAGTCTTGATCTTCAGTTTCTGACGCATCAAAAAGCTGTTGTCCCTTTACTGACTGTAAACCTGCAGACACCAGAAGTCCCGTGGGCAGGACATGACAAATAAATATGTATTTTACCCACTTTACCTTCCAATTACCTACACCAATTAAATACACCACTGAAAAGCTAAGATTGTTGAGATGAAGAATGAACTTCCCAATTTATCCTCATCAGGGTCACGGACAGCTGGAGTCTGTTCCAGCAGCCATCAGGCAAGAGGCGGGGTCCACCCTGGACAGCTTTCTGTCAAGGATGTGGTGTATGGATCCAAGGAGTAAGCTTTTGGAGAATGACAAAGAACAGTTTATTGAAAGGTGCAGATGAGGTTGGCAGGGTTCACTGAACGGACGGGCTGGAGCGGGCAGACAGGGTTTTCCAAGATGCAGGCGAGGCACGGACTGGTTCTTTGGAAGAGAGACGTCAACAGGTTAGTCACAGGAAGACACAACAGAATCTGATAACGTGTACGACTGGTTACCACGATGAGTAGTATAATCCAGCGATGACTGGAGGTCCGGGTGAGGTTTATATGGAGATGATAATGATGCCTTGATGTCCTCCAGCTGCGCTGTCCTGATAGCAGTGATTGGTGATCCAAATATGGTCAGCAGGAAGCAGGGAATGGAAGTGAGCGTGAGCCATGACAGAGCCCCCCCCTCAAGGGGAGCCCCCGGGCGACCCAGCAGCCCGACGACGATGAAAATCCCGGACGAGGTCAGCGTCCAGAAGGTAGGAGCGAGGGACCCAGGACCGCTCCTCCGGGCCATACCCCTCCCAATCCACCAGGTACTGCAGACCCCGGCCCCGGCGGCGGACATCCAGGAGACGACGGACAGAAAAGGCCGGGTCACCGTCAATGACCCGGGCGGGCGGAGGGGGTCTGGAAGGGGGGACCAAAGGACTGGAGGAAACAGGCTTGAGCTGGGAGACGTGGAAGACAGGATGGATACGCATGGACCGGGGCAGGCGCAGCTTCATGACAGCAGGGCTCCGCACCTCCAAGATCTCAAAGGGCCCGAGGTACCTGGGGGACAGTTTACGGGACTCAGTCCGCAGGGGGATGTTACGAGAGGACAGCCAGACCTGCTGACCAACCCGATACGCAGGCGCGGGAACCCTGCGCCGATCCGCACCACGGCGGTTCCTGTCCTCGGTCCGCCCAAGGGCCGTCCTGGCAGCGCGCCAAAGCCGGCGACAGCGCCCCAGATGACGCTGCACGGAGGGAACAGCAAGGTCCGCCTCCTGGTCCGGGAAGAGCGGAGGTTGGTACCCCAGAGAAGCTTCGAAGGGGGAGAGACCTGTGGCCGAGGAGACATGGGAATTGTGAGCATACTCCACCCAGCAAAGGTGACTGCTCCAGGCGGAGGGGTTGTCAGCAGCCACGCAGCGCAGGGCGGACTCCAACTCCTGGTTCAGGCGTTCGGCCTGACCGTTTGTCTGCGGATGAAATCCAGAGCTCAGACTGACTGTCGCCCCCAGCTCCGAGCAGAACGCCTTCCAGACCCGGGACACGAACTGGGGACCTCGGTCGGAAACAATGTCCAGAGGAATGCCATGGAGACGGAATACATGGTCGGACACGATGCCAGCGGTTTCTAAAGCTGAGGGCAGCTTGGGCAATGCCACAAAGTGAGCCGCTTTGGAAAACCGGTCTATGATGGTGAGAATGGTTGTGTTACCTTGGGACGGAGGGAGTCCAGTAACAAAATCCAGAGCGATATGGGACCAGGGCCGCCCAGGAATGGGGAGTGGTCGAAGGAGTCCTGCGGGAGCTTGGTAGGATGTTTTTCCCCGGGCACAGACTGGACAAGCCCCCACGAACTCCCGGACGTCCTTTTCTAGGGTCGGCCACCAGAACCTCCGCCTGATGAGGGTTGCTGTGCGGGCCCGGCCAGAATGGCACGCCACACGGGATGAGTGACCCCACTGCAGGACCTGGGAACAGACATTGTCGGGCACAAAAAGTTTGTTAGGTGGACCGGTACCTGGGTCCGGATGCGCTCGCTGGGCTTCCCGGACGTTCTGTTCAACTTCCCAGGTGACGGCGGCTATTACACAGGATGCAGGTATGATTGGTTCAGGATCCGGGGACGGGCCTCCGGAGCCGAACTGGCGTGACAGAGCGTCTGGCTTTACATTCTTGGTACCTGGCCTGTAGGTCAAAGAGAAATTAAAACGTCCAAAAAACAATGCCCACCTGGCCTGACGTGCATTCAGCCGTTTGGCCGACTGAATGTATTCAAGATTGCGGTGATCGGTCCAAACTATGAATGGCTGAGCTGCACCCTCCAGCCAGTGGCGCCATTCATCCAACGCTAATTTTACGGCCAGCAGCTCACGGTCCCCAACATCGTAATTGCGTTCCGCAGGGGTGAGGCGCCGGGAGAAGAAGGCGCACGGATGTAATTCGCCAGTTAGATCCGATCGCTGTGACAGAACCGCCCCTACCCCAGTATCCGATGCGTCCACCTCGACCACGAACTGCCGGGATGGGTCAGGCTGCGTGAGAATCGGAGCTGAGGCAAACCGCGCCTTCAACTCCCTGAAAGCGGTATCGGCGGGGTTCGACCAGCAAAACGGCTTTTTTGGAGAGGTCAAACCAGTGAGAGGGGCTGCCACCAGGCTAAAGTTCTTAATGAAACGGCGATAGAAGTTGGCAAATCCCAGAAAGCGCTGCAGAGATTTAACGGAGTCCGGTGTGGGCCAGTCCAACACTGCTCGAACCTTCGCCTGGTCTGTCTGCATCTGCCCGCTCGTGAATACGTAACCCAGGAAGCTGACTGTGTCTGTGTGGAACTCGCACTTTTCCGCCTTCACATAAAGTTTATTCTCGAGGAGTCTTTGGAGCACTAGGCGGACGTGTTTCTCATGCTCTGACTGGGTCTTGGAATATATAAGAATGTCGTCCAGGTAAACGAAAACGAACCGGTTGAGGAAGTCTCTGAGTACGTCGTTTATAAGGGCTTGGAAAACCCCTGGAGCGTTGGTTAAACCAAAAGGCATGACAAGATACTCGAAATGGCCCAGCGGGGTCTTGAAGGCGGTTTTCCACTCGTCGCCCTCCTTAACACGGACCAGGTAGTAGGCGTTCCGGAGGTCAAGCTTGGTAAAGATGGTGGAGCCAAGAAGAGCCTCAAACGCGGAGTCGATCAGGGGGAGAGGGTAAGTATTGCGGACGGTGATCTTATTCAGGGGACGGTAGTCGATGCAGGGACGGAGGGTCTTATCCTTTTTAGTGACAAAAAAGAAACCAGCAGCTAGCGGTGAGGATGAGTGTCGAATTATCCCCGCATCCAGGGACTCCTGGATGTACTTCTCCATAGTGTCTCGTTCCGGCCCGGAGATGTTGTACAGCCTACTGTTGGGCAGAGAGGAGCCGGGCAGGAGCTCTATGGTGCAATCGTATGGTCTGTGGGGAGGCAGCGACGACGCTTTTTGTTTGCTGAAAACCTCGGCAAGGTCGTGGTAAGCGGCCGGGACTGAAGTGAGATCTGGAACTGCCGTACTGCTAGAGTCTGTGTCTGCTGGGGGAACGGCTGATCTAAGACAGGCCCGGTGACATTCTTCACTCCATCCCATGATGGAGCCGGAGGTCCAATTAATTTGGGGATTATGGAGAGACAGCCAAGGGTGACCGAGCACCAGCGGGGAGTGGGGTGCTGAAATAAGCTTGAACTCAATTAATTCTGTGTGGTTTCCAGAGAGCTTCAATTTCACGGGAACGGTGGTGTGAGTTACCTGGGCGAGGGTGCGACCATCCAAGGCTTTGGCAGTTATGGGCTGCGGCAGCAGCACCTGGGGAATCCGGGCTTCTTCTGCCAAACGTGCGTCCAGAAAGCTATCCTCTGCACCTGAGTCGATGAGGGCCTGCACGGAGTGAGACTGACCGGAAAGGGTTATTGTGGCCAGAATCAGGGTCTTGGTTTGGGTTCGGCCCATCAGAATCCCGACCTGTACTGATGGGCCTGGTCTTTTGGCCGGATGGGACAGGCGATTCTGAAGTGTCCTACTTCCCCACAGTACAAGCACGCACCTGCTTGTAGCCTTTTCTGCCTTTCCATTGGGGTCAGATGTGTGCTACCCACCTGCATGGGTTCGGCGGCTGAAGAAGAGGGGAAGGTCGGGGTTGGTTCGGGC
Organism: Melanotaenia boesemani; assembly: GCF_017639745.1. NCBI lineage: Eukaryota > Metazoa > Chordata > Actinopteri > Atheriniformes > Melanotaeniidae > Melanotaenia > Melanotaenia boesemani. The sequence goes on along the minus strand of NC_055682.1, from coordinate 3,310,244 downwards.
GGTGTGAATGAACCCCGCCCTAGGAACGGGCCTTGGTATGGGGTCCGTCGTTCGCGGAACCTCTCCCGGAGGCGATTATCCAAACGTATGGCTAGATTTATCAACTCGTCCAGAGTTGTCGGTAGATCCAGAGTGGCCAGCTCGTCCTTCATGGTATCTGTGAGACATTGCAAAAAATGATCCATTAAGGCTGCAGAGTTCCATCCAGCGTCAGCAGCCAGCGTCCTGAACTCCACTGACAGTTCTGCCACGCTCCGATCTCCCTGCCGTAGAGACATCAAGCGTTTGGCCGCCTCACGGCCCCGAACTGGGCCGTCGAAAACCTTTAATAATTCGGTGGTGAAGACCTGATGAGAGAGAGTGTGGAGGGGCGTGGTCTCCAGGAATGCCTCCGCCCATGTTAGTGCCCTGGAAGTTAGTAGGCCAATGATATACGATACCTTCGATCGATCTGATGCGTACGTCTGTGGTTTTTGATCAAAGACGAGTGAGCACTGGAGTAGGAATCCCCTACACTTCCCCAACTCGCCCGAGAAAGGTTTAGGATCCGGGATGTGGACTTCTCGTGCTGGCGTGGGAGGAGTCGGCGCCGGGACGGGTTGAGAGGCTGTGGAGGCTAAGAGCTGAGATGGCTGATTAAACAGGGCAGATAATGATCGGGAGAGATCGTCTAATTGTTTTTGTAGGACGAGTTGTCCTTCTCCCAGAGATCGGAGTACCTGAGAGTGTTGACCCAGTAGATTTCCTTGTGCGGATACGGCGTGATGAAGATCGCTTCCGGGTTCGGTCTTTCTGGCGGCTTGCTCCGAGGGATCCATGGTTTGGCTGGATTATTCTGTCAAGGATGTGGTGTATGGATCCAAGGAGTAAGCTTTTGGAGAATGACAAAGAACAGTTTATTGAAAGGTGCAGATGAGGTTGGCAGGGTTCACTGAACGGACGGGCTGGAGCGGGCAGACAGGGTTTTCCAAGATGCAGGCGAGGCACGGACTGGTTCTTTGGAAGAGAGACGTCAACAGGTTAGTCACAGGAAGACACAACAGAATCTGATAACGTGTACGACTGGTTACCACGATGAGTAGTATAATCCAGCGATGACTGGAGGTCCGGGTGAGGTTTATATGGAGATGATAATGATGCCTTGATGTCCTCCAGCTGCGCTGTCCTGATAGCAGTGATTGGTGATCCAAATATGGTCAGCAGGAAGCAGGGAATGGAAGTGAGCGTGAGCCATGACACTTGCTGGTCCATTTGGGTCGGCTTTAGTTTTCAATATTTATCAATGACCTTCCTTTAATTTTAAATCATGCCACAACTACAATGTATGCTGATGATTAAACTGTTTATAATAATAATTTAGATTATTGTTCTGTAATTTGGTCCAGTACAACTAAAAGTAACCTGGCCAAGTAGCTCAGAGCAAAGCTGCTCGACTTGTTCTGCAGTGTCCTTACCAGACCAGTGTGAGTGTTGTGAATCATCATCTGTCATGGTTGAGTAGGATGAAATGTTCACTGATATGTTTAATAAAAAAAAAAGTAGTTATGACCAAAACACCAGAATTATTGTACAGAAGATTATTGTTTTTCTCAGACACACACAATCATTTAACGAGGCAGCGCCAGCAGGTCGTTTTCTGTCGCCTCCATGTAGAACTAACTTCAAACAGAAGACAATGAATTACAGAGCAATGGTGGCTTGGTGTGCATTACCAGACTTTTTGGTTTTAGAAAATGATATGAAGCTTTAAAAAGAAGCTGAAATTACTTCTGTTTATTCGGCAGGAATAATACTGTCTGTTTAGAAGTTGTTTTCTTTACATTGGAAAGCAGTGAGATCATGTAAGTCCTTAGTTAGGAGAGAAAATGTAGTTACAATGCCATTGTTTTGTTTTCTGTGTTATAGTGGTTAGTTTTGTACTTTGAGCAGGTGTCTGTGCTTGATGTTTGTGTGCTGCATGTTATGTATTTTAATTAATGGATGTACTGAGTTAATGACTAGGAAGAGTAGCTGCTGTCAAATGACAGCAGCTAATGGGGATCTAATAAATAAACAAACAAACAAACAAACAGGGCCCTAAAATGGAAATTTTCATGCATGTGGAAAATTTATTTGCATATAAAGTAAAAAAAAAAAAAAAAAAAAAAAAAAAAAAAGAGAAACAGCAAGGTTTTTGAAGTAAAATCAACTAAGGAGTTCTGCTATTGTGAGAACATAAATTAAGATGGTGAATGGTCTGTATTTATAAAGCGCTTTACATTATACATCACATTTACCCATCCACACAATGATGGTGGAAGCTGCCATGTAAGGCACTAACCATGACCCATCAGGAGCAATTTGCTCAGGGACACCTCGACATTAGAGCTCGACAGACCGAGGATCGAACCGGCAACCATCAGGGTACAACGCGACCACTCTACCCACTGACCCACACCACCGCAGGGTGTTTGTAAGAGGCTAGAATTACAAAGTAGAATTTTAAATTCATCAAAGTGTGGATAGATATTCGGTACAATTTATCTAGTTCACTTTATTAATCTTTCCAGTTGGGACTTTTCAGTCTGCACTCATTGTCTTTACGGTGCAGTTTTTATGTCCATCTACCACCAGTGGGAATAAGACTCTCAGCACGGAGGCAGAAACTGGACACAAGGAGGACAAAAGAAGAGCCAGGACTAAAAATCATCTACAGCAGATGAACAGGACCTGAAACTCCTGAAGAAATAGGAACAAATCCAGCAAAGACCTGAACCAGGACCTAAGAGATGCATCTGGACCTTCAGCTGATCCATCTACTGTTGGCTCACCTGGTCTCCATGGAAACGTGGCTGTCAAGAAGCCGTTCTTAAGGAAGGGAAGCAGGGAGAAAAGTATGTCACATGTCACAAGTACTGGAATAAAAATCACTGGCTTTGACTTTCAAGCTTATTAAAATTCCACAAACCATGTTTTCCATTCATTTTTGTTTGTTTATTTAATGGCAATATCTACATAAATACAGAGATCATAAACAGCATCTGCATAAACAAAATGCAATGATTTGCAAAACCCGTAAAGAAATATTTTAGCCACAACAGAACACAGTTACATATGAAATGGTAAGACTCGATTAAATGTTAAACATGGAGAAGCAGCATTTAGCTTTTATGCTGCAAACAAGTGGAACAAACTGCCAGTGGAGATTAAACTTTCACCAAACGTAGACATTTTCAAATCCAGGTTTAAAATATTTCTTTTATCACGCGCCTTTGCATGAAATCTGCACGATAACTTTTTAACTTATCTTGCTTTTAATCATTTTAATGTAATTTATGATTTTATTGTGATTCTTGCTATGTGTTGCTGCCTTTTACTATTTCTTCCTATTTGTAATGCTTTTGTTTTATGTAAATCACTTTGAATTGTCCCGTACATGAAACGTGCTGCACAAATAAACTGCCCTGTCTTGTTTTGGCATTTCTTTGGATGAAGTCATTTGTACAAACAAAGGTCGGGATCATTCTAGTTTTAATTAAGGCTGACATGGGCGGGGAAGTTGGTTGAAATCCAGCATGAGAACGTAGAATGTGTTCTTCTAGGTGGAGTCGATTTACAGGAAACATTCATTGCTGCTCCTCACTCTCCTGACAGTTACTGGTGAATCAGCAGTCAGAAATCAGGTCAGAAATATGTCCACCTGAACAAAACAAGTCATCTGACATCAACTCTTTACTGACACGTTACAGTTTCTATAGACATGTTATTGTTGGCAGAAACATCCGTTTTTGTGGAGAGAAAACCTGATTTTCTGACAGGTCTGTAATCAACCCTCTTTTGTTTTTCACCTTCTTCAGGTTCATCAGGACACAGTCTACTCCTCAAAACTACTGACTATCATTACCATCTATCCATCCATCCGTCCACCCACCCATCCATCCACCCATCCTTTCATCCATCCATCCATCCACCCACCCACCCATCCATCCACCCACCCACCCATCCATCCATCCATCCACCCATCCATCCATCCGTCCACCCATCCATCCATCCATCCATCCATCCATCCTTTCATCCATCCACCCATCCATCCACCCATCCTTTCATCCATCCATCTATCCATCCACCCACCCATCCATCCACCCACCCATCCATCCATTCACCCACCCATCCATCCATCCATCCATCTATCCATCCATCCGTCCATCCATCTATCCATCCATCCGTCCACCCATCCACCCATCCGTCCATCCGTCCATGCATCCATCCATCCATCCGTCCACCCATCCATCCATCCGTCCATCCGTCCATGCATCCATCCATCCATCCGTCCACCCATCCATCCATCCGTCCATCCGTCCATCCACCTGTCCATCAAACCCATCCATCTGTCCATCCATCCATCCATCCATCCCAAGGCATTCCCAGGTCAGAGGGGTTATATAATCCCTCCAGTTCTGGGTCAGCTCTGGATGCCTGAACCACCTCAGCTGACTCATTAGGACAGAGGAGCATCAGCTCCACCTCCAAGCTCCATCATGTTCATCAGATCTCTAATCCCGACCGAAAGAAGCTCATTTCAGCTTCTTGTCAGCAATCTCTTTCTTTTGCCCCCCTTTCCACCATGTTGTTCAGCTCAGTACGTCATTATTTCAGTTCTACATACAAAAGCTGATAACAGCATGACACAGCTACGATGTCATGCTGTTACAAACAGGTAAAGGTACAATTAGCTGTGGAAACACAACAGAGATCAGGGTTAACCAAACCAAACCACACCAAACTGTCCCTCCCTGAGCCGGACCCCATGCTGGAAACGGGGCTTCTCAGTCACCATCTAAATCTTGTGACCGTTAGTTGTAAGTTCAAACATAGACCAGTGGATGGAGAGCTTTGCCTTTCAGCTCAGCTCTCGCTTCACCACAACAGACCAGTGCATCTCCTTCATTACGACTGATGAAGCTCCAATCCACTGGTCTATGTCTCGCTCCATCCTACCAGCACTCGTCAACAAAATGCTGACATACACTCCAAACGTAATGATGGAGAAATGAAGAAGAAAACAGAACCACATTATCTGTAAAATCAGGGCGAAATCCCAAACTTCCCAAATGAAATATTTACTCCTTTAACCACTACTGGGTAAAACCTTATAATGTTATTAGAAGCTGCAGAAAACACAGATGCGACTTTCAGTGCCTTGATGAACAAAACTTTCAGGCAAAAGAAGGCTGTAAACACCATTTACTTATATAACGGTTAATTAAGCACATTGTAATAGTTCAGGTGTGACGGGGTTCATCCGGCTACACACCTGTGGGTGTCAGAATGCTGATCACACCAGTTTGCTCTGATTAAATACATTATTGGATGGTTTAAAGTTTGTATTTGTTTAAAAAGCTTTTTAAATGAATAAAATAAAAAAAATATTTTAGCAATCTAAGAAGGAACTTCCAAAGCAATGGAAATTATTTTTTTCCATTTTTATCCCCAGTAAATGAACTGGCACTGAGCTCAGCTTTGAAGGTTTGAGGTTTGAAGGAGCCTTTTCCAGACGCCATGTTTCAGCTCCTTCCAAAGATGCTCAATAGGATTTAGTTCAGGGCTCATAGAAGCCACTTTAGAATAGTCCATGTTTTCCTCTTAGCCATTTTTGGTGTTTTTAGCTGTGTTTTTGGGTCATTTTCCTGTTGTAAGACCCATGACCTGCGACTGAGACCAAGCTTTCTGACACTGGCCAGCACATTTCTCTCTAGAATCCCTTGATAGTCTTGAGATTTCATTGTACCTGCACAGATTCAAGACAACCTGTACCAGATGCAGCAAAGCAGCCCAGAACATAACAGAGCCTCCTCCATGTTCCACAGTGGGGACGGTGTTCTTTTCTTCATATGCTTCATTTTTCTGTCTGGAAACATAGAGCTGATGAGCCTCAGCAAAAAGTTAATTTCTGTCTCATCTGTCCAAAAGGACATTCTCCCAGAAGCTTTGTGGCTTTTCAACATGCAGTCTCTCTCTTTGATTTGTCGGTAATTTTCCTCCTGCGGCCACTGTAATGGAAAATTTATACACATAGCCCTTATACTCTATGATTTACCTTTTGTATTATTAACAACCTTGACTTATGTTTCACTGGGGAGGAGAACGACTTGTATCCAGATAATATTTAGTGAGCTCTCCTCTCCCATCACACCACTGATAACATTCTTTAGAAACTGTGTACCAGGCTGTGCAGGGTTTGCAGACAATGTACTGAAGATTTGCAACCAACGACCATGATGCCATCACGTCATGCAAGTCTATATTAACCAAGCCCATGTGTATCTCTGCGGACTCGCTCAGCCAAAGCTGTTTGACTATGTGATTCCCATTGCTGATCAGCTCTTAATAAAATACTTTGTTTGATTCTCACTTAGTGTGTGATCTTTGATAATAAAATTCCACAACACCACGTCCAGGGAGGTTGGCTACAGTCCCATGGATCTTAAATTTCTGAATAATATGTACAACTGTAGCCACAGGAACATCAGGCTGCTTGGAGATGGTCTTATAGCCTTTACCTTTAACATGCTTGTCTGTAATTTTCTTTCTAACCTCCTGAGACAACTCTTTCCTTTGCTTCCTCTGGTCCATGTTGAGTGTGGTACACACCATGTCACCAAACAGCACAGTGACTACCTGTAGCCTATATATAGGCCCACTGACTGGTTACAAGATTGTAGACACCTGTGATGCTAATTAGTGGACACACCTTGGATTAACACGTCCCTTTGGTCACATTATTTTCAGTCTTTTCTAGAGGGACCATCATTTTAGTCCAGGCCTGTTTCATGAGTTTATTTTTTTTAAATATTTCTGTTGAAACATGGTTGAAAAGCAACATCTGACTTTCACTGGTTAAATTTCATAGAATTATTTATTATTACTTTTTTCAGATTCAAGTTGTTTCTGTGACCATTGTGAGTTTTTCTTTCATTAACCGAAGGGAACCAACAACTTTGTCCACGTGTGTATTTAATGAGAAATATTGTCTAAGTTAGTTTGGCGTTTGTTGGGAAGCTGAGTTGTTTGTACAAGCCAAGCCGGGTTTGTTCTGGTTTTTAATTAAGGTTGTCATGTGCAGGACTGAAATCCAACATGAGGCGATTGGTTTGTCACGGCCTCAGAGTGTAGAATGTGTTCTTCTTCCAAGTAGAGTCAATTTACAGGAAACATTCAACGTTCCTCCTTCGCTGCACGATTAGATTCACAAGTGTGTCAACACTCATTTTTAATTAGGTCATAAATATGGCTACACACACACACACACACACACACACACACACACACACACACACACACACACACACACACACACACAAAAAAAACAGTCACCTGACACAAACTCTTCTCTGACACTCGTTCTTTGTTTTATTTTCACATCCTCTATAGAAATGATAGTTTTGTTATCAGGAACGTTGAAATACAACCTGATCTTCTGACCCTCTTATGTTTTTAAACTGGAAGTTTGCCTACAAGTGATACCTGCACATGCAGCGGGCCAAACCAAGGTGACAGGTTGGTATGTGCTGTCCTTATCTGACACCATCAGCTGCATGGTTTCACTGAGCCTCATAAGACAAAGAAACAACCTTCACCAGGCTACATCATGACCTGCAACACTTTACAGGACTTACAGCCGCTGGTTCGACTAACCCCGTCTTTTTACTGGTCACTGTCCTTGACGATAACAGTAATAAACACACACACATCTAAAAACTGTATGTGAGCATACATTATAGCCATTATTATCAGCGTGTTCAGACACTGTATCTGTGTGTGCTGCGTATCTATGATCAATATGTGGGTTCTTTTAATAACTTACTTCAATATCACTGCAAAAACAATCCATCTAACCAAGTCTTACAATCTTATAATCAGCCAAAACGTCTTTAAGGTCTTGTTTTGAAAGTGACAAACGCAGCAGAAGTAGAATGTGTAAGGTTAATGATCATGTCTTTTTTTTCTTACTTACTAACTGAATCTTAATATTGTTTAGTTTACATGAACGTTGGGATAAATAATCTTACTGAGACTGAGATCATGTTGTATCTTTGACTCCCATCATACATTGTAAACTCTAATTATCACAGAGATGATTATAAACCACCAAATAATAGTAAATGATCACCTACAGCAGTCATTAAATTCCACTCGCTGTTTTTCCAACAGTTACAATTTTGTGCAAATATTGGTGGAAGACTGATGCCCTCAGCACCGTAATTTCCTGTTGGTCGGTGATCACAGGAAAGAAAGGCAGACTGTACATAGAACTTTTAAATCACGTAATGCCCTCAATCCTGTGAATTTACATTATCTCTCCAAATTATTAACGCAAAGAAACAATTCAGTTGTTTTATCTGTTAAAGGTCTGCACACAAGTAGCAGGTGCTCTGTTGTGGCTTGTGAACTGAGGGAGGAGCAGTTAATCTTCCAACCACTGGATGCCCATCATGGGCTGACCGTGGCTACTAAACTTATGTAACCGTCTGAACCCTGAGGCGGCCATCTTTACTTTCTTCACTCTTGTTCAGAGCGCACATGGATCATTTTCTACACTAACTTTTATTCGTGAAAATAACACAGGTTTAGGCATGACCCTGCAATGTATTGGGGCTGTGTATCTTCACTGTGTCTCATGATTCGATGTGATTATGATTCTGTGATGCATTTGTGTGTGTTGCATCTTCAGTTCTCATTGCTACTTTCTTCATCAATAAATACCAAGCAGGCAGATAATTATGTACTCTGATTATTTATAATTATTTTAGAAAGCAATCTGAATGTCCTGATATTACATAAATTATGTAAACAATCATGTTATTGTCAAACTTCATTACTGAACTTTATTTTTCCATGGCTGGAAAATCATGGGAACATCATGACTATACTGTGACGTTCTGGTTAAGCAGCCCTCAAGATTTCTTGCCAGCGAATCAGTGTGTTTTGTCCCAAAAACATTTGCCTGTAAGTTTTCTAGTCAGTTGTAATGAAACCCAGAGGATATTGTTGAGTTAAACATAAAAATTTCTTGGTGGGCTGATGTGCCGCTAAATTTCCCTGCCTACTCCAGTATAACCATTCAAATAACAGTCAGAAAATGGCTTAAATTCCACAATTCTGATTTAATTTTCTTCTCAAAATCACAGATAAAGTATATTAACAATTCACATAGGAATTTAGGCTTTAGAAAGGAACAGTATCAAAAACAAAACAAAAACGGTATCAAAAACAAAATTCAGGTACAGCTATGATATTAACTGAACCTACACAAATCAACAATGTGTGTGCACGGGTGTGGTGTGTGTGTGTGTGTGTGTGTGAGAGAGAGAGAGAAGGAGAGACAGACAGAGAGAAGATGAACTGAATGGGTGGAGAGTTATTATTTGTACAAGAACTTTGCTCGTCTGTCTTTCTGTGTGGCAAATTTCTCAATGACCCTGTTGTTGAAGTCAGGAATGTCTCTTGTCAGTTTTTTCTCTATGGAGAGCATGGCCAGAGCATTGAGCTGATCTTGTGCCATGGTGTTTCTAAGGAAATTCTTTATCCTGTTTAAAGTAGAGAAGCACCTCTCTGACTCTGATGTTGTCATCGGCGTGGTGATGAGGATGTTTAGAAGACTTACGCTTTCAGTGAATGTGTCTTGAAGATTGTTTTCCATCAAAACCTGATAGAGAGCCAATGCACCACTGCAACTCTGGAACTCCTCGTTTTCATAGATCAAGGACAGTTCTGTCTTAAGTCTGGCCTTATCCAATGAGGGATAGGCTTCCACTGTGGCTTCCAGTGCTGAATCTGGGAACTTCCTACTGTGTTGCTGGAACAAGTCTCCTTGCAACAGAGTGGTGCTGACGAGGTGCTTGGTGAATGAAAACCTCTCCTTGGCATGGCTCATAATGGTGTCACATACCTATGCAATGACATGTAATTTTTAAAAATATTGTATATTATGACAATATACATTTCATTCAGGATTACTATATCAAATGGCCAGCATCTTCATTAGATTTGATCTGATGATCTGGTTCAAATCAGAACAAGCAGCAAGTGCTCACCTCCAGTGCCAAATGGTGTTGCGTGCCTTCTCCCAGTGTCCTCCGTCTCTTTGTGGGTGGCTCCTGAACCTGTCTTCTGTACTCCTCATCCTCCACCAGATTAGGAACAGCCTCCCTGATCCAATACAGGAATTTTGTGAGTAAGTTCTGAAAACTGGCGAGGGATAAATTAATCAAACCCAAGGCTGTGTTACAATTACTGGCAATTATATTTCATCTAAACATCATATTATATTTTCATCGAAACATCATAGATACACTACATATTAACATAGCTACTGGGCTGGTCTTGTGTTCCTTTGCCAAACTGTTGAAGCTTTCAGCTACATTCTCTGTATAAAATGCTCTAAAGATGATGATTATTATTAATGCATTTAGCCTACCTGATAGCTTGCATGCTGTGAATGAACCTCTGGGTGGCTCCTGTGATGTAGACAGCATTGATGTTTCTCTTCTGCAGCTGGTTATATAGCATGTCTACGTGTGGCATGATCTTATGAAACAATGCTAGGAAAAAACAAAAAGCTTTATCTTCCAGCATCCTCACATAGCTTCTCTCTTTGTAGGGCCATCAAATGCTTCTCTGTTCCGGATGGTCTGAAAACACTTCACCAGGTCACCCTTGTGCTCGTACACGGTGTTAACAGCACGACTGTTGAAGTTCCAACGTGTTGACGATGCACTTGGAAGTCGATGCTCCACCACCTCATCCAGCACTGCGGTTCTCTTGCTCGATTTTGTGAAAAAAGAAGCAAATCCCCCCATGTCGGAAAAAAAGTGACTGATCTGAGGGATGTGAGAGGTTGCTTGTTGCATTACCAGGTTTAACTGATGGGCATAACAGTGAACGTAGTGTGCGTTTGAATAGATGTCCTGGATCTTACGCTGCACTCCTCCAGTGGCACCCCTCATTACTGAAGCCCCATCATAGGCCTGGGCGATCAACTTTTTTTCTTGTCCCTCGGGAAGGATGGTGCGCAGCCTCTCCACTAAGGCGCTAGCTATTGCATCCGCACAGGCGTTGGGTAGCTTGATGAATTCAAAGAAACGCTCTTGTATGTTGTTGCGTTGGTCGATGTATCTCAGCACCAGGACTAGCTGACAGTGTGTGGAAATGTCAGTAGTTTCATCAGCTTGGATAGCTAAAAAGTTTGCTGTCTTTACCTCATCCATGATCCGTTCTTGCAGAACTGCGAGCATACAGTCCAGCAGCTCATTCTGAACCGTCTTTGAAGTGCCTTTAAATACAGTCGCACTTTCAAGGTGTTCCCTCAAGTCCCGATCTATGGATGCCATTAAGTCCACCAGACCTCGGAAAATTCCGGGATTGTCTGAAGAAACACTTTCATCATGTCCCCGCATTGATAGTTCAAAAGCACCACAAAATTTCACACAGTCGATGATCTTAGATAAAATATGACGGTTTTTATCCACCTCTTCATTGTGCCTTCTGACAGCGATGCGGTGCCCTTATCTTTCCAACCACAGCTAGCTTTATGCAGTTTTCCATGTGAACTTTTGATCTTTCGTGCTTCTTAATGCGTTCTGAGAGGTGCTTTAAGTCAGTCTGTCCAGAATCTGTCCAAGTCAAATCACACTTGTCACTTTTAAAAATTATGCAGGGGAAACAAAAAAGCGCATTAGATATTCCACAGCCTGTTAGCCAAGATTTACGCTGGAACCAGTTTCTGTTAAAGGTCCTGTTATAGGCCTTTCCTTTCTCCTTAGTTGGCTGGGTGATGGCTATTTCGGACTTGTCGGGTCCCAGACCCTTAAGATATATTTTTTCTACCATCGTCCTTCTCGCAAAAGGGTAGTTTAAAAGGGATCTCACCGAATTTGGTGGAAGCTGCCCCTCAACTGTGGTCAACAGTGCCATTATCACTTTGCCGCATTTCCTGAGTAAGGGGCTGAATTTTCAGCGCCCCCAAATCCTAAAATTACACGACGCTAATTGGCTGAATTTTTTTTATTTCCCCCCAGTAACAGTACACAATTGGCTATTTTGCTACAATCGGGGGCGCTTTTCACTAGCGCCCAGGAAGAATTCTATTAATAGACCAAAATGTCACTAATCTGTGACGTCAGGGGACATTGACTGTTGAATGAGAGTCAGCTGGTGGAAATGATGTTTATATAGTTTAGATTGCATGTAGGAACACACTATTAAGTAAAAATGACATTGATAATATACATTTTGTTAAAAAATATAAATATATAAAATATATACATATATATGTTCCCCCTCCACATCTGGGAGGGCGGTGCCCCAGCGCCCCCTATGGGCCAGCTGCCTCTGGGGAAACATTTGTAGATGAACAAAGTTGTTTTAATCTTTTTTGTCTGTTCGCGCATGCTAACCGCTAGCTTGCCAATAGCTTTTTCTTTTTATCTTATATTTTATTTTTTATTTTTCCTGTTACATAACAACTACAATAACTCATATGATAAAAGACAACAACAACAGAAAAAAAAGAAAAAACCATAGTGACAGGTGAGTATGATGATTAGGAGTAATTACTGTATCTGTGTTTATATACAGTCCATTTTTTCACAGCTTTTCGTTTACTGTAGTTTCAGACTATATGTGAGTTTTTCCATTTTATACATTTCCTCCACCTTTTCTTTCCAGTCTTCTAAGGTGGGAGGGTTGAACTTGTACCATTTACAAGTAATTGCCTTTTTTGAGGCTGCCAGAAAAATCTCAGTCAACTATTGATCCTTATTTGGAATAACATCTTCTGTTAAATGTTCCTACTATTTCTATCAGATGTTTCCAGACATCATCCCAGTACTGTATCATTTTTCTACATTACCTAAAAACACGTGCATGGTCCACATCTTGTTCTCCACATAATCTCCAGCAAGGTACAGACAGCAAATTCTTCTTTATCTTAGGTGTAATAAAGATGTTTTACAGCAGAATGTTTTCCATGTTTTGGAACTTGATGTGCCTTGTTGTATCTCATAGATGTTATTCCACATATCATCAGTTATTTTCCACTAGTAACTGCCAATAGTATTTTTTTCTTAAAATAACCTATCTGTTTTTATACATTTTTGTGTGTAATATTATGTGATTTCCCAGATACAATAAATGTATTTCCAGTGAGATACTGATGTATTTTCTGTATGTTGGGAGCTCAACTGTGGTGGTGTTTTTGTTTCTCTTTCTTCTTTACCTTTTAGTTCTTTTTGCTGTCTTCCTTCTTTTTCTGTCCCCTCTAGTCAGGTCCAGCAAAATTACATAGATTCCATGAATAAATAAATGAACCTGATTATCAAGACGAGCCTTATACCCATAAGCCTTCCACCTGGAAGAGCAAATTTGTTTAGCACAATACAGCAACCACATTATCATTTTGTTTGCTATGATGCTGGACAGGACAGGTTAAAAAAAACAAAACAAAAACAAAAACTGGGACTCAGAAAAATATTCCACACTGTTTCCATACCTGAGCCTCCAATCCTGGAGTCTGCTGCCCACTTCAGACGCAGAGGACCCTGGGAAACGAAATGCTCGCCGCTCTGGATGACAGCCTCTCTCTTACGTCGGTAGTGCATGTGACCACCTGACCATGTGGGGTTCACGCATCCCTGTGAGCACCTGGTGTTGGGGTTCCCTGCTTCACACATCATGACTGAGCAGCTGATGTAGACCTGAAGGCAGCAGAAACAGGCTGTTGTTACACCGCGGACGCACTCTTACACCCTCTAGTGGACAAACGGTTGAACTGTTTGTCTCAAACATCTGCTTCACATTCTCTCAATAAGTCAATAAACAGGTGGTTAGCAAATTCTTCAATTTAAACTTGTTATTAGTATTGTGCATTATCTTCCTTTCATAAAACCAACCTTTCACACACTTTATATCACCTGGATAAGTTACTGATATCTTAAATTTCTACACGTCTGTTTCTTCCCTCTATTACTTGTTTGACACCTTTTAAAAGCTTCTAATTAAATCAAAGAAGCAGCAGAATGTCCTTTTCCATTGAACTGATATAACCTGATGTGTAATCGTAACTGTAAATATAGGTGGTGCATATATAGATTCCTCACCTGATCATGCAAGCCAATGAACTTGAAGGGCTCCATGCTGAACTTGAACTGCTTTCATTGTAGGTGGGATAGAGAGGCTGAGATGAGGGAATGGCTGGATCTAATGATCTCTCTCCGGGACAGTTTCTCTGGCTGGTCGCCATTCCAGGGTTCCAGGTAGGCGATCCGGCGAGGTCCAGCTCCCAGGCTCACGTCCCCCAAAGTCGCCTTCCAGCTCCCAGCTCACTGGTCCCCCTGAGCAATGGTCTACTCTGGCTCAACAGCGCCCGACGCCACAGCCCTGCGGTCAGCACCTGTTCTGCAGCCTCCTTTGCCTGTTTCCCGGTCCTGTACGGCTCTACAGCGTTCCGATGCCAACAGCAACGGTCAGTCTCGGCTCTACAGCGTCCGACACCACAGCCGGGTCTGCACCAGCCCTGCAGCCTCCCCGTGCCTGCTCCCCGGTCTTCACCGGCTCTCCCACGTCAGACACCGATGCCACGGTACTGTTAGTGCTCGGTCTCCGACGTCTGCCCACGGGCTGCTCCAGCATTACCTCCGACACCAGCGCAACGGTCCTGCACGGCGCTTCCCAGTCCAAGGTTAGTTCCTGTCTCCGAGGAGGTCGATGGTTTCGACGCTCCTCTCTCCGCCCTGTGGGTCCAGTCTCCAAGGGGGTCTCAGACAGAGACGCTCCTCTCCAGCCCCTGGTTCTTTCCAGCCTGTCAGCTCCTGTCTCCAAGGGGTCTCCAAGGGGGTCTCCAAGCGGGCCGCTCGCTAATCAGATCATTCATTAACCCTCTGTCCTCTCATAGGAAGAGCTTCCTGGACTGGACTCAACCTTCTCACACTACTTATAAACACTTTTCATTTCCCTCCTTGATCAGATGTGTTCTGCATTTGGGTCCTCCTTCCGTGCTACAGTCCTCCGACCGTGACACATGGTGGTTGTTATGAGTATTTCTACTGGGATTTTCACACACAATCATCTCCAGGGTTTCCAGAGAATGTTTCTGAAGAAGAGAAAATATCCAGCGAGCAGCAGTTGTCTGGACCAAGATGTCTGGTTGATGTCAGAGGCCAGAGGAGAATGGGCAGATTGGTTGGAGATGATAGACAGACAACAGGAAGTAAGATAAAACACTGGTCAAACCAAGATCTGCAGAACAGTATCTTTGAACACCACAACACGTCCACCCTTGAAGCAGATGGGCTACAGCAGCAGAATACCACACCGGGTGCCTCCTGCCAGCTAAGAACAGGAAACTGAGGCTACAATTCACACACACTCACCAACACTGGGGGTGGGGGGGAGGGGGCAGGGATCCCCAGCTTGATCCAGGGACAGCAGCTGGATAACTCAGTCGCAGCAAATCCGTCTCCCACCATAGGAGTTCAAATCAATAGTTGGGCCCAGATTCAACTGGGTCCTTTAGGCAAGACCCCTTAATGCTACTGCCTTCAGATGTAAGTGGCTTCGGAGAAAAGTGTCAAATGACAGTAGAATTGAACATTCCCTGACTCTGGTCCTCAAGGACCACTGTCCTGCAGAACTTTCATGTTTCTTGCTGCAACACACCTGACCCAAAATAATGGCTCAGTAGCAGAGATCCATTTAAATCAGGGGTATCAAACCCAAACACAAACAGGTCAAAATGAAAGAACTGGAACAGCTTAGGTCCGGCACAGGTTCAGTGTTTATTAAAAACTTTTAAAATGACCTTCCTGCACACATTGAACCAGGAACTAAAGAGCCTGTTAGTTATTACCTATAAAACAACATTAATCAATTAACTTAAAAACAGTCTGTTCAAATCTGTTGCGGTTATTTCTTATGGCTCTATGTGCATTTTTCTTTTTCAGTCATTTCAAGGGAAAACATTTTCTACAGGCAAAACATGATAAAATAATTTCCTTATTTGAATAATAAAATGCCTTGGAATAGCAAGAGAAGACATAGCAAGAATTAAACTGCATTGAAGAAGGTCAGTTTTTCAGACTATATATAAACATATGAAGTTATATTTTGTAGTGAAAGTTATAGAATGTAATACAGCTGCCAACCTGTGAAGCCACAATATGAACTTAGATGAGTCATTTTACTGCCACCATAAACTCTTGTCATATTCAACATTTTTTCTCACTTACAGTTTTCCTTAAAAACTCTCAAAACTCTGGCACGTAAAGGCTTAATAACTCTTTCTACCTTGAGGAGCCTTTTATTCCTGTCCAGGTGTTTGTATGTGTCGTGGAGATTCTTACATTTTATTCTTTCACTCCAGCCTCACCGTCTCCACCAGACACTCAGCTTTACATCTGACACATATTCCCTGCTTTCAAAGTCCACTTTTCCTTTAGCCATTTTTTGGGGAGAGGGGTCGTTGATAAAGGTGAGCAGCTCAGTCAGGCTGCTAGAGAACGAGCGACATACACGCTGGCAGGCCATGATTGACGCGCCACACGCTGGCAGTGCATTGTGGGACTTGTAGTCTTAGAGTGTGCACGCTATCAGCGGGCCAGCTCTAATGGTGATTAGATATGATCATGTGGGCCAAAAATGACTAATCCATGGGCCGGATGTGGCCCAAGGGCCTTGAGTTCTTTCAAAATTGCAATCAGGTTTTAGGAAAAAGTAGTACTATCACTGCTGTTACAAAAGTGATCAATGATATATTTGTTGCTCTTGATAAAAAAGCAGTACGGTGCTGCATTTTTTATTGACCTGTCAAAAGCATTTGACACTGTGGACCGTGCCGTATTAAAGCATAGGCTTGTTTTCTTGGGATTGTCAGATCATGTAGTTTCCTGGCTCACAAATGACTTGAGTGACAGGACCCAGTGTGTTTAAATATGATGGTCTGTGTTTCTGAATTTGTGAGTGTCCACAAGGGAGTGCCACAGGGTCTGATATTAGGACCTCTGTTGTTCATTATGTACATTAATGAATTTGGGACAGAATGTGTTCCGATGCTAATATGCATTTTTATGCTGACGACACAATTATTTACTGTTTTGGCTCAAATCCTGCTTGAGCTGTTGAATCTCCTGCAGAAAGCCTTCTATGTGGTCCAGCACACACTTTTGCAGCTAAAACTAATTCTTAATCCTGACAAAACTAAATTAATGATGTTCTCAAATTCTAAAAGAGTTCCTTAAACACAGTGTCCACCCCTTGAGGGAAATAAAATTGAGGTATTCATATGTACAAGGTATCTTGGTATCCTGCTTGATGTTGTTTTCACTTTTCAAACGCCACATTGATAATCTTGTGGGGAAACTCAATAGAAATTGATTTTTTTCTTTCGAAACAAATTTTGTTTTTCTTTTGAGGTTGTAAAAGTGGTTTGTCATTGCAACTTTTTTATCCATTTTAGATTATGGTGATGTCATGCCTGCGCCCTCCTCTCGGGTGCGCTCCACTTCTCTGGAGTACTGATCACTGGTCACTAACTACATCACCAACAATCCCTCAGCGTCAGACATCTTGGACACACCTGCATCAAATCCCAATCATCTGTTTCACCATCCTATAAAAGCCTCATTCCCTGACTGTTGCATTGTGTGTTATTCTATTGCATCTGTGTATTCAACTACGATAGTACTCACTCTCTAGACTATATTAAAGTCTACATTCCACATACCTGCGCTTGTGTCCAGCTTCTCCTTGGAACCTTGACATAATAACACACGGCTCATGGACGCAGCAGGTACTAACCCTGGAGAAGGACCTTCCCACTCGGCAGCGGCAGCTCCAGATTCCACTACCATTCTCTCTCAGCTGACAGCTGTCGCCACAGCCCTGGAGCAGCGGGTGGCGAGACAGGAAACGATGATGACAGATCTGTTACGACATCTTCAGATACATCCCAGTCATCAGCCCCCACCGCCGCAGGTGACTCCATCTCCACCTTCTGGTAGTGTGGTGTCGGCTTCTGCTGGTCTGTCCACCCCCTCACCAGTCAAGCTTCCAGAGGTTTATCACGGGGATTCTTCAGGATGTGCGGTTTTCTTCTTCAATGCGACCTGTTTCTTTTCCTACCACCCGGATCTTCTGGATGGCGAGAGGATCGCCAGAGTTATCATCCCTGCTTGGCGGACAGGCACGGGAATGGGCCACGGTGGTCTGGAGCAGAGGAGGTAACCATCTAGCTGATTATTCCCATTTTGTGGCACTTTCCGCCGCGTCTTTGATCATCCCCTGAGGGACGAGAGGCCAATGAGGAGACTCCCTTCACCCACGGCAGGGATCCCGCTCTGTTGTGGAATACGCACTAGACTTTCGGACAGTTGCTGCAGCTAGTGGGTGGAATGAGCCTGCCCTCAATCTCCGCCTTCCGGCAGGGGCTCAACACGGAGATAACGACCAGAGCTGGCCTGTCGAGACAATGCCTTGGCCCTGGATGCTCTGATTTCATTAGCCATCAGATTGGACAACTCCACAGAGAAAAACACGGCCGTGCTGCCCGATCTCCACTTCCTCCTGACACTGACGAAGAACCGATGCAGCTGGAGGGATCCAAGTTGACAGCGGCGGAACGGCGGCGTTGGAGGGAGAGCGGTTTATGCATGTACTGTGGAGAGGGAGATCATCTGTTTGTAGTGTTTCCAGAGGCAAAAGGGATAGAGGAGGTCGGTTTTCCGCCGACCTCAGGGTGAGTGCACCTCCTCCCACTTACAGCACAGAACAGTTTGAGGTACCCATACGTATTCGTGCTGGTGATGTGAGCTTCTCTATTCCAGCCCTGATCGACTCTGGGGTGGCCGGCAACCTCGCCTCTCCTACTCTGGCCCGACAGCTTCACCTTCCACTCCAGCCTCTTCCCAAACTGATTGCTATCTGTGCCATTGATGGCGGACCCATCAGCGGAGGCACGGTTACTCACTTCATTGGTCCAGTCGAACTAACACTGGGTGATCATCAGGAGCAGCTCACCCTTTATGTTCTTCCGCATTCTCGCCATCTCCTGGTTCTTGGATTGCCCTGGCTGGTTTCACACGAGCCCATCATACACTGGTGTAACAGGGAGGTGAGAATCCTTACAGCACCTGGCAGCTCCACTCCGTCATTCCAGATGGCGTCAACATCAGTGGAGAGTCCATCCTCTGCAGCCGATCTGAACATTCCTATCTTTCGGGGTCTATCGGGTCTTTAGCAAGACCCGAGCAACGCAGCTGCTGGCGCATCGTCCGTGGGATTGCTCCCTCTGTCTTTCAGGCTATGATTAATGATGTTCTCAGAGACATGTTGGGGAAAATATGTCATAGCTTACATTGACGATATCCTTATTTTTTCCCGGTCCAGCTCAGACCATGTCCAGCACATTCGCCGGGTCCTGGAGCGGCTGCTGGCCCACAGTTTATATATGAAAGCTGAGAAGTGTGAATTTCACAAGTCCACGGGGTCCTGTCTGGGATATATCATCGGTCCTGACAGCGTGAAGATGGACAAGGCTAAGGTCGCCGCTGTCACTTCCTGGCCGCCTCCAAAGTTTGTGAAGGATCTTCAGTGGTTCGCCAGTTTTTACCGCCGCTTCAGTCGGGGCTTCAGCGTGGTGGCCTCCCCTCTTACGGCGATGCTTCGGGGCAAACCCAGGTCCTTGGTCTGGACACGGGAGGCTGAGGTGGCTTTTGCGGATCTTAAGCTTCGCCTCACAATGGCGCTGGTCCTGCGTCTCCCTGACCCTGACCTGGCATTTGTGGTGGAGGTGGATGCCAGTGACTCTGGGGTGGGGGCCGTCCTCTCGCAACGCTCAGGGGTTCCTCCAAAACTCCATCCGTGTGCCTACTTCTCAAGGAAACTTTGGACTGCCAGAGGACATCGTCTCGGACCGGGGTCCGCAGTTCATCTCCCGGGTCTGGAGGTTGTTCTTTCTTTGCTTGGGCGTGGCTGTGAGCCTCACTTCAGGATACCACCCTGAATCCAGCAGAACGGACTGATCAGGAGCTGGGGAGGATGTTGAGGTCGCACTGTTCCCGAAACCAGCACAATTGGTCGCGCTTCCTGCCGCTTCCTGACTCAAATTAGTTAGTCATTGTTCAGAACTTGATTGGCTGTTAGATCCATTTAATTTGAGTCAGGTGTGCTGAAGCAGGGATACATGGAAAACCTGCTGGAATGCGGCCCTCGTAGGACCAAATTGAATAGCCCTGCTCTAGACTATATTAAAGTCTACATTCCACATACCTGCGCTTGTGTCCAGCTTCTCCTTGGAACCTTGAAAGGTGATCTGTTTTATATGAATGCTTCAGCTCAATGTCTGAGAAAGCTTGATGCTGTTTATCATTCTTCTTTGAGGTTCATTACAAATTGTAGAGCCCTGACCCATCACTGTGGACTGTGATCACACGGAGAAATGTTTATTTGTATGGTTTGAGATCAATTTGTTGCTCTCTGTACCATTTGCCTGCACTGAACTGGGAAAAAGGACTTTTGTCTTCTCTGCCCCTTCCACATGGAACATGTTGCAAAAGGACTGGAAATTAACAGAACTTATTTCATTGAATGACTTTAAATCCAGACTGAGAGCACTTGAGACAGCCTCTTTAACTCATAATTTTTCATTTTAACTGTTAATTGTAATTAATACTTTAGTTGTAACTGATACTTTTCGATGCCTCTTGGCCAGGACTCCTTTGCAAAAGAGGTTTTTAATCTCAATGGGACTTCCTGGTTAAATAAAGGTTAAATTAAAAAAAATCATCTAAATGACATCTCATCATAAAACACCTGATTGTCACCAGAGCTTTTGTGCTTTCAGTTTTTGTTTAGCTTGAATTTCTACCAAGGTCAAGCCCTCTGACACCATGCTGGGAAATCCTCAGTGTTGTGCAATGCTGAACTGAACGCAACATATTTGTAAATAAAGAATTTGAACATGAACTCAGGATTATGTGAGATCTTGTAACAGTCACTGCCTGCATTTTCACTGGCACTACAATGACTTCACACGTTACACACCATGCATTGTGGCCTCTAGCGTAACAAACTGGTGTAGGTACCAGATTTGCTTGAGGCCCTGCGTTGGCCGATAACGTCACACTATATGACTGGTTGAACACTGGTGTCCCAGTACATGACTGGCTGAATGTTGGCATGATTACATAGAAGATTGTGGTTGGTCAAAATATGGAAGTTGTTTTTGTAGTTCTTCTACGCAGGAAACATTGACAACTTTTACAAAGAAATCCATCATTACCTATCAGAAGGGACTTACCACAGCCTGACCTTCACCTTTAGTTCTGAGAGCAGAAAGTCACCATACGGAAGGCAAATAAATTGGATGAATTAAATAAATAACAGTGTGACCCGAATAAAGCACTCCATGCTCTCGAAGACCATGCTCTCGAATTGGAGGTGCTGATTCTCATCCCAGCTGCTTCACACTCGGCTGCAAATCGCTCCAGTGAGAGCTAAGATCACGGCCTGATGAGCCAACAGAACCACATCATCTGCAAAGAGCAGAGACCCAATCCTGAGGCCACCAAACCGGATCCCCTCAACACCTTGGCTGCACTAGAAAGTTCTGTCCATAAAAGTTATGAACAGAATCAGTGACAAAGGGCAGCCTTTGCTGGAGTCCAACCTCACCGGAAAAGACTCGATTACTGCCGGCAATGCGGACCAAGCTCTGACACCGTCGTACAGGGACTGGACAGCTCGTACAAGCGGGTCCAGCACTACATACTACAGAAATACCCACACAGGAGTCCCCAGGGGGCACCGTTGACCACCTTCTCCAGGACCAAACAGCACATGTAGACTGTTTGAGCGAACTCACATGCCCCCTCCAAGACTCTGAAGAGGGAATAGAGCTGGTCCACTGTTCAACAAACCGGGACAAAAACCACAAACGCTCCTCCTCAATCCAATGATCAACTACCTGACGGACCCTCTTCTCTAGGACGCTAAATAGACCTTACCAGGGAGGCTGAGGAGTCTGTGATCCCGCTGTAGTTGGAACACACCTCTGGTCCCTCTTTTTGACAGGGGACCAACACCAGTCCTGTCCAGTACAGGGAACTGTCCCTGATGGCCACACAATGCTACAGAGGCATGTCAGCAAAGACAGCCCTACAGCATCCAGAGGCACAGGGGAGCTTTTAACCACCTCAGCGACCTCAGCCCCAGAGATGGGAGAGCCATGCCAAAACCTCCTGTTTTGCCATTTTTATGCAACACGGACATCAAACTACCAGAGCAGAAACTGTCAGGAAACACAATGTACTGATTTGCGCTCCTGGACACAACATTCTCTTCTTTTTATGGATTGGATGTAAGAGTATATTTTAAAACTTCAACCATGTTTCACCAAACTGT
Source organism: Melanotaenia boesemani (assembly GCF_017639745.1). Lineage (NCBI taxonomy): Eukaryota > Metazoa > Chordata > Actinopteri > Atheriniformes > Melanotaeniidae > Melanotaenia > Melanotaenia boesemani. The sequence goes on along the minus strand of NC_055682.1, from coordinate 3,287,813 downwards.
CACAAAACAATTTTTATGGGTTTAAGAAACCTGGTTTTAGGGAGTAATAATGACAAAGTAGAGACTACTGTGTTTGTAAGTGGTCAATTTATGGAAAACACATAAAAACAAACAGGACAACAGTATTTTTAAATCCACCTGAACACAGAGTTTGTACAGAAAATACCTAAAATGATTAAACACACACACAAAATAGGCTCATAAGTAATTATACACATTTTTTGCTCTACTAATAGAAGTAATTTTAATTGGATAAGAAGTTAGATTTATTAATCAGGATAGTTTTCAATCACCTTGTTGTGTTTAACAGCAGAATCAGAGTGGAAGAAATCTTTGGTTTTCCAGATGCACAAACACTGATTTCTTCTTTTAGCTTAAATGAAAACAGCTGGATTCACACTTCAAGATGTTAAAATATCATTAATCAGCTTAAATGTAGACGAGAAAATAAATAAACCACAAACCCAAAATCTGACATTAGAATAATAAAAGCAGGTAAAATTTTTGAGCTGGTACACGCTGCAGTTTTAGCTTTCACATGAGGGCAGAGGCGGTACTTGACCCTTGACGTCTTGGTTTTGTACAGGACCACACCACAGACCATGCCAACCGCAGCAAGAAGACATCCAGCGATGAAAACCAGGTTCAGGTTCAGGCTGATGTCTGCAAACAAGAGCGGCACAGCTCTGATTCAGTAACGTCCACGTTTTAACTGGGACTCAGAAAAATATTCCACACTGTTTCCATACCTGAGCCTCCGATCCTGGAGTCTGCTGCCCGCTTCAGACGCAGGGGACCCTGGGAAACGAAGTGCTCGCCGCTCTGGATGACAGCCTCTCTCTTACGATGGTAGTGCATGTGACTGCCCAACGATGTGGAGTTCACACATCCCTGTGAGCACCTGGTGTTGGGGTTCCCTGCTTCACACATCATGACCTGAGCAGCTGATGTACACCTGAAGGCAGCAGAACAGGCTGGTTGTTACACCTGCAGACGCACTCTTACACCCTCTAGTGACAAACGGTTGACCTGTAACATCTCAAAAATAAATCCATAAATTATTTTAAAAGAAACTATTTAACAAGACCCAATTTCCACAAGTTAAAACATTGCAGAATAAAAAATATTACATGTTATTACATGTATATTACATATTACAGGCTGTTGTATACCTGCAGATGCACTCTTACACCCTCTAGTGGACAAACAGTTGAACTGTGTCCTCAAACATCTGCTTCACATTCTCTCAATAAACAGGTGGTTAGCATTTTTCTTCAATTTAAACCTTGTTATTAGTATTGTGAGATTATCTTCCTTTCATAAAACCAACCTTTCACACACTTTATATCTCCTGGATAAGTTACTGATATCTTAAATTTCTACACGTCTGTTTCTTCCCTCTATTACTTGTTTGACACCTTTTAAAAGCTTCTAATTAAATCAAAGAAGCAGCAGAAATTTCCTTTTCCATTGAACTGATATAACCTGATGTGTAATTGTAAACTGTAAATATAGGTGGTGCATATATAGATTCCTCACCTGGTCATGCAAGCCAATGAACTTGAAGGCCTCCATGCTGAACTTGAACTGCTTCTCATTGTAGGTGGGATAGATCTGAACAGTCGGGTCCACTGCGCAGCTGTCAGAGTGAAATAAAAATTCATTTTGCTTGGAGAATAAAAGGAAAGTTGTCTGAGTCTCTTCTGTTAGTTCTTTACTTCTGCCTTTCATAATAATTCATTGTCACAATAAATTAATATAACCTGGAAAGCTGACCAGAAACACATTCAGCTCTTCAGTTAATGAAGTTCCAATCTGTGTAATATATGAGGTAACACTGAATTTAACACTTTAAAAACGGTATATATCTTAATAAATCTAAGCTAATAAAAATGCTGAGTTGTAATAAGGAAAGAGTGATTGCACAAAATGGAGGGCAATATTTACATGTTTTTGTGCTTTTACTACCTATAAGTGAGCAGAAAAACTGTCAACAAGTCTTTGAAACCTTTATTTGCACCTGAGCGAGTCTCCTACCCGTTCTCGATGATGGAGTAGGTTGGCTGGTAGTTGGGGTTGTCGTACGGTGCAGCTCTGCAGGAGTCCACAAACATCACGGTGTTGTTGATGGAGGAGGAGGCGTCTATCTGCATGTAAATCCTGCTCCCGATGTCGTACTCCAGAGGGTACGAGTTTGGATCGATCATAGTTCTGAACTGGATGTCTGGGTAGAACTCAAACTGGTAGGTGAACGTACCGAAGCCTCTCTCCCACACCGTGACGTTCTTTCTGTGTGCTGTGAAGCCCAGGGTCACGTTGCCCTTTTTGGGGTACTGGCAGTAGAAGCGAGCCTCCACCAGGTGCTTCCTGGTGATCAACCCAGTGACGTCCTCCACTGTGGTGACTTCATTCTTGAAGTAGAGGTTGTCATCATCTTCCTGCAGAGTGAACCGTTCTGTAATCAGTCTTCACAGTGCTGATAAATAATAACTGTATGATGAGAGAAATGACCTCTGGTTACCTCGATCTGAGTACCACAAGCGTTGAGGGGGATGACACCAACGATGTGAGTGCTGTTGGAGTACCTCTCCAGGCTGCAGGCGGTGTTGGTGGGGTCACTGAGACGAACGTGATCCGGTTGGAAGTCCCATAGAAGGACGATTGTCAATCTCCACTGTCATTCTGTGGTTTCACTGCAGGTCACTTTGGCTTGAACTGGAACAACGGACCACATGCAGTATTTTTAAACTCTCAAAATGGTGAATGCAGCCACAGAGAAGACCAGGGTTAATGGAGCTGATATGTGATAAAGAAGTAATGGTTTGATTTGGCTCGTTTACCAGCTTTTACAACAAACTGAAGTATTCACTTTCAACAGGATTAGGTACTAAAAACAGATCAGAACCAACTACACATGAGGGAAATTTAAAGTTTGACCAAAGTTGTTTTCAAACATTTTGGGGGTTGGTAGTGTTTAGCCCAGTTTCTGTGTGCTAGCATCAGCTCAGTTGTTGTGTGTATTAATATTAGCTCAGTTTATTCTGTGTTTTAACGTGCAACTCGGTTTGATGTGTGTGCTAGTGTGAGCTCTCAGGTTAGTGCTTTAAGTTACTGAGTGTTATTTCTAAATTTATTTAGCAATGCAAAACTGTATAGTTGATTTTCAAACAGGCAAATCCCTTGGATGAGAGGAAGGGGAGTGGATTATACTAAATCCTAACAAAGAAACATGAAAATAAAACTCACTTTGCTCCTTCCTGACGTTCACAAAAACACACCTCATCTCCGACTGATAGATGCCAGACCTAAAAAACATAAATACGTTTTAGTCAAATTAAACACATTTTAGATAAAACACACTATTTCAGCAAAAAGTAAAACATTGTTTTGAAACTGAACCATTTTATTCTCAATCCTTTCTTAATCTTTAGTCTAGAAAATTGTTCCGTCTCATTATTTCCTCTGATATGAAATGGTATAAACAGAACTCAGTGAAATGTCACCTACTGTGAACTTGGGGTAAAGTTAGAATGGGAATGTGAGCTGGATGGTATGAGAGCTTGTGATAATTGAGTAGAGCCGACCTGAAACATATGGACAAAGTCAGATCAAGGTTTTTCTCTCCAAAACTGATTCTGTGTGAATGAAATGAAGCCGAAGCTCACCCTGCTGCAGATTCCACAGCAAAGCAGATTGGGAAATATTCTCCCAGGTCATCTGGGACTGGTGTCCACTTGATGAGAAAGTCATTGTTTGTAGTCTTTGTGCTTGGTGACGTTTTGTCGGGCCGCTGATGAGGAGATCTTGTATACTGTATGAAAACAAAGCAGACATTTCTGTTATTGCTGATGTTGTCTTGCTAGCAGCAGACCTACCTGAACTCAGCTTAACTTACTCTGAATGTGTCGCCTGTGCTTTGTGATTCTGATCTCCAGCTCTTTGTTGACCACTGCTGTGAGGTGTGCTCCATTTTCAGGTGTTGGGGACACAAATATGGGCAAGTACATTCCCTCCTGACATGAGGGAACAGCTGGGTCCACTGCAGTTAAACAGAAACATTGATTTAAATTCCAACATCCAATCAATATTCTCTCAAGAATTAGAGGATGTTTACTCTTAAAACTATTGGATAAACTAAGGGATTAAACGTTTCTTCAAAGGCTGAATAAGTAGTTTGGCTACCAAGAAAGTTTTGTAAGATACAGCATCGTTACAGATCACAAATATAAAATGTCCATTTCAGACAAGCAGAAGAGGAGACATTGTCTCTGTAATGGAAAATGTGAAATCACTAGAAAAAATGCAATGGACACGTCTGGATCGTTCACAAGAATATTGGGAATCATTTATGGTTCCTTGACTCAAGCACATTTTAATCCATCTTTAAATCATTGAGGCAGACAGAGACTCAGACAGAGTGTTAAACATAAAAGTTGGGTATTTTATGAGTACAGGGAAAGTCTTCCTTACCAAGCACAGAGAACTGCCAGCGGCAGTTGGCTGAGAGGAGGAGTGTTGACGTATGGTGGACTTGTAGTTTGGTAAGAACTGGTGGTTGTGGTTGTAGTGGTTGTAGTCGTCCACCACCATGGGGTTGTAGTTGTTATGGGTGCAGTTGTCGTGGTTGTAGTTGTTGTGGGTACAATTGTTGTGTGTGCAGCTGTTGTGGGTGCAGTTGTCGTGGTTGTAGTTGTTGTGGGTACAATTGTTGTGGGTGCAATTGAGGGTGCAGTTGTCATGGTTGTAGTTGTGGCTGCAGTTGCTGTTTGTGTAAATGATCCTGCTGAGGTTGGCTGCAACTGCCTCCTTCTCCTTGCAAGCAGTGGATGCTTGTGGGACTGTGATCCGTCTGCGTAGAATAGATTGATGTGTCCTCGCGAGTAGTCTTCTACCACCAACTCAAATGCAATAACTGCAGGATTTGCATCGGTTATAGTAGTAGTGCAATGTGCAAGTGTCCTGAAAATGCAAGTTTGTCATTATTAAACTACTCCAAGCATCAATTTTCTTTTTGTGCAACATGCTAGTATAAAATAAAATTTTCAACAAAACCTGATCAAGGTGGAAGCCTGAGGGTTGGATGCAACTGGCACATTCTACATAGCTGATAGTTCCATACCTGCATCGGACTCTGTCACCATCAGGATCAAAGGACGGCAGCCTATAAGTCCGTGGGCAGTTCTCAGGAACTCTTGAACAGACATTAACATGAGTTAGAAACAAAGATCTGAAAAAAGAGAATCTGTGCAAAAACAGAGGCAAAATGAAACACTGAACTAAGGAACTAAGGTAAGAACTACGGAGAGAACCAAGGTAGTATCTAAGGTAAGAACTAAGTTAAAAACTAAGGTAAGAACAACGGTAAGAACTAAGGTAAGAAATAAGTTAAGAACTAGGTTAAGAACCAAGGTAATATCTAAGGTAAGAACTAAGGGAAAAACAACGGTAAGAACTAGGGTAAGAACTAAGGTAAAAACTACGGTAAGAACTAAGTTAAGAATTAAGGAAAGAATTACGGTAAAAAACTAAGGTAAGAACTATGGTAAGAATTAAGGTAAGAACTAAAGTAGGAACTAAGTTAAGAACTAAGGTAAAAATCTATGTTACGAACTAAGTTAAAAAAATAAGTTAAGGACTACGGTAAGAAGTAAGTTAAGAACTAAGGTAAGAACTAAGTCAAGAACCAAGGTAAGAACTAAGGCAAGAACTACATTAAGAACTAAGTTAAGAGCTATGGTAAGAACTAAATTACGAACTACCGTAAGAATTAAGTCAAGAACCAAGGTAAGAACTAAGGTAAGAACTACGTTAAGAACTAAGTTAAGAGCTATGGTAAGAACTAAAGTAAGAACTAAATTACGAACTACCGTTAGAATTAAGTCAAGAACCAAGGTAAGAACTAAGGCAAGAACTACATTAAGAACTAAGTTAAGAGCTATGGTAAGAACTAAAATAAGAACTAAATTAAGAATTACGGTATTAACTAAGTCAAGAACCAAGGTAAGAACTAAGGCAAGAACTACATTAAGAACTAAGTTAAGAGCTATGGTAAGAACTAAAGTAAGAACTAAATTACGAACTACCGTAAGAATCAAGTCAAGAACCAAGGTAAGAACTAAGGTAAGAACTACGTTAAGAACTAAGTTAAGAGCTATGGTAAGAACTAAAGTAAGAACTAAATTACGAACTACCGTAAGAATTAAGTCAAGAACCAAGGTAAGAACTAAGGCAAGAACTAGATTAAGAACTAAGTTAAGAGCTATGGTAAGAACTAAAATAAGAACTAAATTAAGAATTACTGCATTAACTAAGTCAAGAACCAAGGTAAGAACTAAGGCAAGAACTACATTAAGAACTAAGTTAAGAGCTATGGTAAGAACTAAAGTAAGAACTAAATTACGAACTACCGTAAGAATTAAGTCAAGAACCAAGGTAAGAACTAAGGCAAGAACTACATTAAGAACTAAGTTAAGAGCTATGGTAAGAACTAAAGTAAGAACTAAATTACGAACTACCGTAAGAATTAAGTCAAGAACAAAGGTAAGAACTAAGGTAAGAACTACATTAAGAACTAAGTTAAGAGCTATGGTAAGAACTAAAATAAGAAATAAATTAAGAATTACGGTATTAACTAAGTCAAGAACCAAGGTAAGAACTAAGGCAAGAAATACAGTAAGAACTAAGGTAAGAACCAAGTTAGGAACTAAGGTAAGAAACTATGTTTGGAACTACAGTAAGAACTAAGGTAAGAACTAAGTTAAGAACCAAGGTAATATCTAAGGTAAGACCTAAGTTTAAAGCTACAGTAAAAACTAAAGTAAGAACTACGGTAAGAAGTAAGTTAAGGACTAAGTTAAGAACTATGGTATAACTACAGTAAGAACTATGGTATAACTACAGTAAGAACTATGGTAAAAACTAACTTAATGTAAGAAAAGAGAATGTAATTAGTAAATACAAGCTATACACTAGAGCAGGGGTCTGCACCCTGCAGCTTTGGAGCTGCAAGTGGCTCTCTGGACCTCCCACAATGGCTCTTAATGACGGCTAAAAATGAACCAACAAATGTCTTTTTCATAGAATAATTACATTGAATTTCTACAACATAATGGCACTAAAATGACAAATAATATTGTTTTAGATCTATTTTTCTTGTCATTAGTTTGGAAACTGTGGGCTTGTTCTTATTTACATAATTTCCTACACAATCTAAATGTATCTGTTCTCTTTTTGCAAAAAATTTATGTTTTCCTTATTTTAAAACCTAAAATAGAAATAAAATTATGGTTCTTCAAAAATGACGACAAATGTCCTATAGTAGATATTTCATCAAAAGTGATTAGTTGTCATTTTTAAAAGTGGCTCATAACATTTGCGGCTCTAAAGAAGTTTTATTTAACTGGGCTGAGGAAAGAAATGTCTCTTTGGATTGTAAAGGCTGGAGACCTCTGCAGTAGTAGAAGATTCATTTTAAAGTAAAACTAATTAAATTTTACTTGTTTCATTCCACAAATTTGTTTATTTTTATTGGAGTATCATCCCATTAGGACTATTTTTTATTAGAGTTCAAACGGAGGATTACCTCATGACAGGAAGAATGGCGATCTCTGGAGATCTGTTTGGTTGGTGAGTATCGGATCTTATTCCCAAATCCACAAGAGTCTTCAGTCTCCAATCCCATCCATAATACCGGTTGTAAACCCAGCAACAGCTTGCGGCCCTGTTGTTAGAAGACAAGACAACCTTGGCTTACAGCAGATAAAGACGAGTGATGTGGTGATACTCAGAACAAACATAATATCAGCATTATTTATAATTTAAAAAGCCTACCCCATCTCAAACGGTGTGTCGCTGTAGAGATTCCTCGTCTCAACTGTTTCAAATTCAGACCATTGTCTGTTGTATTGTGGTGAGTTGGTGCTACTGTCAATCATAGTTCTGGGACTACTGTAACTGGTGTAGCCACAGTTTCCGCTGTAACAAGACCAGTAGAGGGAGCCCCAGCTATCAAAGGTTTCCCTGTTGCGAATGACCACCTGTAGGAAAAGACCAAATTATTATTGAAGCAGAATAAAGGTTCAGACATGTCTCCCCTTGGTTCTAACATGTATGGAAGAAGATGAAAAAAGAGAAAATCTAGATACTTAAATTCTAATTTTACATATTTATGTTTGTATGTGTATTTGTTTAATATGTTTTACAAGAGATATAGTAAAAAATATCAGCCATAAAATTTCCTCTACTAAATTTATTGGGAAAGTATATAAATATATATATATATATATATATATATATATATATATACATACACACACACAAATGACATGAAAATAACAAAAATGATCATTCAGGCGCTCAAAAGAGTTGTTTAATGATCAACTTTCTACTGTAGTTTTGCACAAAGTAAATAAAGACATTTTTCATCATATTTACATGAAAACACAGATAAATATTTTAATGCTGCATTTCTGGAGATGTTCTATGAAGTTTTAATGTTTAACTGACACAATCTGAACATCTATGAGTGCTGGTGGAATTTAATTTCCTAATTTTGTTCTTTAGCTTTTCCTGCATTGTATACCCTTTAATGTACCCACCTCCATATGGAAGTAAAAAGTATGTACATGTATCAGGTTTAATAATTGTCTTTTATTTCTGAAGAAAGTCCTTGATAAAGAACAGGGATTCTGATAGGTTTTTCTTTTCTTTTTAAACCTCTCTATCTCTTTTTTTTAAACCCTTTTAGCCCCTTTTACCCACAATTATCTTATTTCTGTTATTGAATTTTATGAGTTAACATAAAAGGCTACTTTATAGTTGGATTTTTACATTTTAGAGTCTGTAAAATGTTTTTTTAAACTTATTTTTCTAGTGGTAAAGTACCGTGATCTTTTATTTAAAAGAATTAGTATCAATAAAGCCACAATAAAGTAACAACAGTAATCATTACACTATTAATTCTTAATTCTAATACTTTTCAAAGGATTCTTTAATAGGATAAAGCTTGAAAATATTCAAGTAATAGTAATAAATTAATTAATTCATAATTAAAAATCAGAACAGAATAATTGTAATAAGAAAAGTAACAAGCTGAGACCCATGAATATGATTCACCCATCAGGGAAAACACACACTGTGCGGATGAACATGGTTAAAGTCTCACCCTAAATGTTCCGTCAGGATTTCTGCCTTTGTAGGTGAAGGTCGAGCTTCCCCCGAAGAAATGAGACGCCGACACCAGTGAGACCAGCAGGAGCAGCTGAAGGAGGACCAGCCCCGTGGAAGCCATGTTGATGCTCTGACTCAGCTCTGCTGCTCACATCCACCTGCAACATCTTATATACACCTGCCAGAGAAGAGGGAGGCACCTGGCCTCAGGTTATTGGTATGCAAACGGGATTTCAGAACAATAAACGTCTGCAGAACTGGTTTGAGGAAATAAATGAAAAAAAGTTTTTACCGTAAATGAGTGGAGTGTGTGTCATGCCAAGTCCAACCAGCAACTTCAAAGTTTTTCCATCCTGTTGCACAAAGAGTGATTTCACACACGGAGGGGAAAACAAAACCTAAATACAACGATAGAACTGAAGAGAGTAATACTGTTTTAAAGTAGTTTTAAACTTATAATGATGCAGTGAGGAATCTGAAAATGAACCTTGTTCTCATATAAACGTGCATTAAAGAAATAATAATAAAAAAAACAGGTAAAAATGTAATTTCATTGTGATCTTTACCAAACAATAATGATCATTTTTATTTCTTCATCCATTTTCATGTCACATGACATCCTGAGTCAGACTTTTAGAACTGCATTTGTCTCTCTCTTCCCAGAAGCAGAGGTATCTACCTTTAGCTTCTTTTGTCTGTAAGTAGCATGACAAGCTGCTGCAGGTTGTACAGGGTTTGATGCCGAGCACATAAACCAAATAGTTCTTTTACTATTCACACACTAGTTTAACAGCAGAATAAAAATCTTTGGAAATCACCAAAAAATGAAATTATTCATTTATCAAATCTAGAAAACAAAGTTTTGAGATTCATCCTGATCAAGACACACACACACACACACACACACACACACACACACACACACACACACACACACACACACACACACACACACACACACACACAACTGCATATGCACAACAATATACATGAATCAAGTACATTCAAATTTGCCTTAATGATATAAAATATTAGAATAGTTCATTTTTACAATCATCTAAACCAGATGGCAGACATATCTGAGCCTAATTTGGACTTTGGCTAAAATACAACACTGGACAAAAATGGTCCACTGGTCATGATGAACATGGACATACACTCAGTGTCCACTTTATCAGGTTCAAACTGAGCATCAGAAAGAGGAAGAAAGGGGACTGAAGCAACTTTGAATGTGGCATGATTGTTGGTCTGAGTATTTACTGGGATTTTCACAAACAACCATCTCCAGGGTTTCCAGAGAATGTTCTGAAGAAGAGAAAATATCCAACGAGCAGCAGTTGTCTGGACCAAGATGTCTGGTTGATGTCAGAGGTCAGAGGAGAATGGACAGACTGGTTGGAGACGATAGAAAGGTAACAGGAAGTCAGGTAAACACTGGTTCCAACAAAGGTCTGTAGAACAGCATCTCTGAACACACAACACGTCCAACCTGGAAGCAGATGGGCTCCAGCAGCAGAAGACACACCGGGTTCCTCCTGTCAGCTAAGAACAGGAAACTGAGGCTACAATTCACACACACTCACCAACACTGGACAATAGAAGATGGAGAAACGTTGCTGGTCTGATGAGTCTCCATTTCAGCTCCACATTCAGATGCTCGGCTCAGAATCTGCTGGAAACATCATGAAAACATGGATCCATCCTGCCTTGGATCAACGCTTCAGGCTGCTGCTGGTGTAATGGTGGGGGGAGATTTTCTTGGCCCACTTTGGGCCCCTTAGTACCAACGTGTCCTGGTTTAACCAGCACAGCCTACCTGAGTATTGTTGCTGACCATGTCCATCCCTTTATGACCACAGTGGAGCATCTTCTGATGCTACTTCCAGCAGGATAATGCACCATGTCACAAAGCTCAGATCATCTCCACCTGCTTTCTAGAACATGACGATGAGTTCACTGGACTCCAACGGCCTCCACAGCCACCAGATCTCAGTCCAGTAGAGCAGCTTTGGGATGTGGTGGAACGGGAGATTCTCATCATGGATGCAGCCGACAAACCTGCAGCAACTGTGTGATGCTGTCATGTCAATATGGAGAAACCCTCTGAGGAAGGTTTCCACCACCTGCTTCATCTATAACACCAGGATTAAAAATTTCCGACCCGGTACTAGCAGGTGGACGGTGGGTGTATGTTACATCATGTTTTGTGCAGGTCAGACATGATGCAAAGACCCAAAACATATTCCCTGAATCATCATCTTCATTCTAAACCAGTGTGGTGTCTCTCTCTGCTCCTTATTTGAGACAGAAATTCTTTGTTTTCTCAAACATAACAATAGCAGCCAAATGGAGGACAAGGCAGTCCATCTATGCAGTGGTTTGGAAGTGTTTAAAGATTTGGGAAGGATGTCAGAGCACCCTGGTAGACAACTTCCAGTACATGTAGATAGTATCACAACAGCTAAATACAGACATAAGTGTATTTAGTCCGTAAAACGAGTCCAATGCAAATCTTCTTTCACTGGTTGCTGAATATGAAGCAGAAAAATTTTTTTTATTAGAGAACCAAACTAAAAAAATGTTGAAAGAACATTATTCTCTGATCATGCCCATTCCTTCAAATCAGCCTAAAAGTGCTTAAAGTCTGATTTAAATGGTGTCGTTGTTTTCAGCATCAATGTTTATTATTAATTTGCCATCAGTGAAAATGATCCTGTTTGAACAATGATCTGAGAGAGAAACCAGAAGTAAAATACCTCTGCTTTATTTGCACAACATCATTGTTCTCTGAGGAGGAATGTTCTGCTTAAAGAAAACAAATAAGTTATCCTGGATGGTTTCACTTCACTTGAACATGAACATGAAAGACGAAAGATTATCTTTAGTTTGAATCTGGCCTGGTTACGCTGTTGACACACAGTCTTAAAATCTGAAAAGAGGTGATAGATGGAGGACATCACATGACTCAGTGCAAAATGTGAACAGGTTGGGTCCAGTCTTGGCTGGGAGCATACTGTGGGGAATGCGTTGTTTGGTGGTTATCATCACAGGTGTGCGTGAAGAAATTTGACCTGTGCAGGACTCGGCTCGAACCTGGAGAGTTAACTCATTCAGCTTTCCAACTGTGTGGCTGAGACGGGCCAGTTTACCATCATTCACAATCTCTTCTAGTTCGGGGCTGATATGTCTTTTTATGTAGCTGCATTTCCTGCTGGTGGGAACCAGGCAGGGGTTCATCTTTCATCTTAAAGGCTTCATGGTAAAAACTGGAGCGTCTTACTGACTGTTACAACCCTGGCTCTGCTAAGGGAAAGGGGTTGCCAACATTAAGGGCAAGAAATTAAATGATTTAAGTAAAGATTTATTAACAATTAAATAAAAAAGTCAGAAGGTAAATGAACACAGTTTCTGAAAGCAAAAGGCAAGGAAACTCCAAGCAAACAATCTCAACCAAGGGATTTCAAGATTAACCATAACAATACTTAAAGCTATTCACCGGTTTCACTGGGGTTATTCCACGAAGCTGGATGAAGGGAGAGCCGGGCTTATCTTGATAAGTCTGACTCATTTAAGCCAGAGTTCTGTTCCATCAACGTGGCTTATTGAATGCCCGCTGAGTAACCATGGTAACTGATGCACCAGAACCAGCCTGCTCAGGGGCAGGCTAACGTTCAAGCTTAGCTTAGCTGTGTCTCCAAGGTCTGATACAGACTGCCAAAAGAAGGTTCTACCTGGTGGAATGCTGCGCTCCCGCCACTCATTCTGGTATAGAAGTAAAAATAATAAAAAACAAAACAAAACATAAAAACACTTATCATGTCACTACTTTTTCACTACTATTTTCTTCCGGCTCTCGACGAAGGCAGACGCTTTTTTCTTCTCTCTCCCTCCTCCCCACTCTGCCCTGCCACTTGTCCTGTCATCTCTGAGCCTCTCTCTGCATTTCTTCTGAAACTAAAATCTATAACAATGGATTTGATCAGCTGGTCCCTAAATGCAATCGACCAAATTTATTCGAACCGGAAAACAGGTGTAGGGGAGCCTGCTTGTCCTGGCAGAAAGTTTTCGGCTGGATATGTGATGGATTCCTGGGGAGTGTGGAAAGTCATGTGTCTGTCGATCCTGTCTGTCGAGGACGCTGAAGACATCTATACATTCGGATTCATGATAACTGGGTTTCTGCTGTTTGGAGCGGGCCGTTTCCTGTCATATCGCAAAATTCGGACACTGTCGGCAGTCACTGGCAAGCTGCCGGATTTCTGTGCTGGTGTGTGTCGAGCTATGAACAATCAGACTTTGGCGTTGCAGGAGCTAAATCGTAAACTGGAGGCTATTCCAGTTCTGGATGGCAAGCTGGTTGTGATTTCTGAGCTTGTACGTAAGGTGGACACCAACTTGGAGAAGTTGTTGGCTCGGCTGGATGGAAATGGAAATTGACCCAAAATTCGGATGATTGGAGTCGCCAGTGGGACCACTAAGAGACTCAAGGCAGACGAAACAGCTCTGGCCTGAAACTAAAACAAATGCTGTTATCAGTTCGGCTCCCTGTACTGGCCTTGGATGGCTGGTTATAAAGTTCTCCTGGAATGTCTTGTTGACGGATGATCAGTCCCCCCATCCTCCCCCCACCCTCCTCACGGGCATTGGTGGCAGAGACTGGAGATGGAGGACTGGGAGAAAGTTCAAATGCTCACTTACTTACTTACTGCGCACACACAAGCACCACACTCACATACTCCACTACAGATACACCTCCCCCGATGATTCACTGCCTTGGTCGTTCCTTCCCCCTCCCTCCACTCCCGGGCGGCTGGTCGACTGGATTGCGCTCATGTCAGCTGTGTCCGCACTTGCTGTGATGGGAGACCCCTCTCCCACCCCGCCACATGTTTCTGATGTTGTGAATGTCTGAGTTATGTGCTTTTATGTACCGAGGAGGTTTTTTTGTATCTCAACACTGGGCCCTGATGCCTTTTTTTTCTCCCCAGCCACATCTTATTCCCCCAATGTTATCTTTTCCTTCTATACCTACTCTAATACATAGGCGCGCTGTAAGTGGCTGCTGCCTCAGTATGCCTGTTCCCGTTGTGTCTACATGTTGTTGCTGTCTAGTCTTGGACGGGTTGTACTGGAAACAAATTTCGTTGTACCTGTGTTCTGCACTGTGTATAATGACAAATAAAATCTTCTTCTTCTTCTTCTTCTTTGACTGTCTTGAATAATCAAGAAATCTGTCAGTGGCAGTGTAACTAAAGAAACACAACTATACAAGTCCTGAACATGAAATTAAATTAAAAAGAACATGGTATATATTAAAACTAATGAATACCTTATAAACCCCTCCCCAGTTTCACAAACCCCCAACCTCCACTGCCTCTGGTTGGCTACCAGTAAAACTGGGATATGCTGAGCCCTGTCCATACAGGCCGAGGGTGTTTAAAGAGAGAGATAGAGAAAGAGAAAGCTGATCTAAAGAGATGGACAGAGAAAGATATAGATAGATAGAGACAGGGTTCTTTTTTGGTATCCATGGCTTGGCCTTTTATTAATGTCCCTGCAGAGGGTGCACGCTTCATTCAAAGTGCATTCAGGCCACCAGACCCACGGCTTTTCAGGGGGAGGACCCCACCATTAGCAGTGGTCTCTGATGATGCAGCGATGATGCATATTGATTATTGGGTAATTAATAAACTGAGCAGGGCCATACATCTTATACAGCAGTGACGTGCAGTCAGGAGGCAGCAGTACTCAACCTCACCACAAGGGGGCATAGTTGCATGCTGGTGGATGAAGCGTGAAATAAGAAGCTCTTTTCAGTTCTTACAATGTAAATGTGACTCCAGAGGAGTCTGTGCCTCACCAGCCATGAACCCACCGCACGTCACTGATCTCCATCAGCATTCTTTGATCAGCTGCTGAGAAAATCAAGCTCTCGCCTTGTTCTCTTTTCTGCTGCTTCTCTTTTCCACCATCCACTCGTCAAGGCTTCCTACGTTCCTCAGGACCTCCCACATAGCCAGGCTATGTAAGCCTCGCTTGGATTCGCCTCATGTAGATGCAGCTGAGATGTGTTAGTGGAACGAATTGAACCTTAATTCAGAGATGGTGCTAGTTCAAGAGTGGCTTTCCCGATGCAGCCTGGCTTTCTTTAGCTACGTTTGTGAAATACCCCCCTGGGGCCATAACACCTCCCCCCTTAAGACATAAACCACAATGTTTATGACAAAAGACAATTACAGATACAGTCATGTGGATACTCACAGTAAATGAACTTAAGCCCTAGATAAGGCATCTGCAAAGAAGTCGGTTGCACCCTTTTTGTGTTTAATCACAAGATTGTATCCCTGCACTATCAAAGCCCAGCGCTTATGGCCAACACAACGCTTTCCTGGTTGCAGAAACAGGGAAAGCCGAGATGGCAGCAACTTTTGCTTCAACGGGGCGTAACTTGTCCTTGATCTACCTGTCTACCTAAGTATGTGACAGTCACTTTTCCAAAATCACACTTGGCTAGTTTTAGTGTGTGATACCTCGACAGGCCATGTGAACACTTATTTAAGAACTGTCATGTTTTCCTATGAGGAGGTGTAGACAATCAGGTCATCTAAGTATGCATTACAGTTTGATATTCCTGATAGGGCAGAGTTTACAAGCCACTGAAATGTGCACATTGCACATACCAAAAGCCATAACTGTATATTGCAAGACCTGGTCTGGGGTAACAAATGCTGATATTTATGAAGCACAGTCAGCAAGAGGTACCTGTCAATACCCTTTTAGTAGGTCTAACATACTGACAGACCAAGCTGTACCAATGGTATCCACACAGTCTTCTATTTGCAGCAGGGGGTAGGACTCTATGGTCGTAACAGCGTTGACTTTACAGAAGTCAATCAGCCATCAGGTTTTGTTTCTAGTAGACATGGGGAACTCCAAGGACTAATGCTAGGTTTTGCAAACCCATGTTCCACAATGTACTCAGTCTAATCTTTCATCAAACCCCTCTTTACAGGGTTTACTCGATATTTACTCGATATGGGTGCTGTTTAATTGGCCCACATCAATGTCATGCTTAATGGCAGTAGCACTGGTTGGGCTATCATTAAACAGAGCAGGAATTTCATTTACTAATGACACAATGTCATTCTTTTGCTCTTCGGATAAATGACTAAGTGTTGAAGGTAGTGTTTTTATCATCTCTGAGTTATTTAATCATGGAATTTGTCTGGAAACAGATCTTAAGGTCAAATCGTCATCTACAACTGAATCAGGACCACTAGCAACTAAGGACAGAGCTGCCAGTAAAGCCTGACACAGGTTTGGACACAGTTGCATCTTGAGAGGAAGGATCTTGGGTATAATATGGTTTTAACATATTAATATGACAAACATGAGTTGTCCTTCTTCTCTCAGGTGTGCCAATTACGTAGTCAGTCTCGCTCATTCACAAACCTCGTAGTTACCTGAAAACGTAGCTGT
Organism: Melanotaenia boesemani; assembly: GCF_017639745.1. Lineage (NCBI taxonomy): Eukaryota > Metazoa > Chordata > Actinopteri > Atheriniformes > Melanotaeniidae > Melanotaenia > Melanotaenia boesemani. The sequence continues at coordinate 3,271,166 of NC_055682.1, read as the reverse complement.
TAACGCTGCACCAGGTACTGGTAACAGAGCCAGAACCCTATCACCAACTTGGAAATGGTGAGAAACAGCGTACTGGTCGTATTGGTGTTTCATGGACTTTTGTGGGCCTTGAAGAGACTCTCTTGCAAATGTACAAGTTTGATCGAGGAAATGAGAAACATAATCCAACATATTCTTTTCTGGAGATGTGTGGGATTGCAAAGCTTTTCTTTTAGGATCTTTAGTGGACCACAGAGTTTATTTCCAAACACGAGTTTAGCCGGACTAAATCCCAGTGACTCTTGAGTGGACACCTGAGCAAGCAAACAGAACAAAAAGAGATTCCTTCATCCCAGTCAGTTAACGTCTGATGCCAGCGCTCTAAAGCACCTCAGGATTTCGGGTGGTGCACGCTGGAAACTGCCTGATGGATATTTAGCTCTTTGAGAACTTGCTTAAAGAGTTTGGAGTGAAAGTTAGTGCCTTGATCAGTTTGGATTACTTGAGGAAGGCCAAATATGAAATTTGTCAGACTTTTAATGATTACACCTGAAGTGATTTTATGCAACAGAATGGCTTCAGGATAGCGAGTAGCAGCACACATTAGTGTAAGTAGACGGTGGAGAAGTGGACCAACACATCTTAGCGGCGCTCTGGTTGGACATCAGTCAACTGAGCCAATCACAGGCGGGTGATGACAAAGCGGACCAATCACAGACGGGTGAAGGCACAGCCAGACATTTGCTGGAAAAATCCAGGCAGTCACCCAGTCACATGTTTTTTTAATTTATTTTTTATTTAATCTTTATTTAACCAGGAGCGATCCATTGAGATTAAAAATCTCTTTTCAAGGATGTTCTGGCTGTCCAAGATGAAGCAACCAAACACAGAAATTTACATACAAATCCAAGGCCAAGGCCTGGGGCCGTAACACTGACTTGATGAGTGTGTAATCAGAAAACATGTTTTTACTAGGGCCGGGCACATTAACGTGTTAATTGCACATTAATGCAATTTTTTATTTCTTTTGCTCACTGGCTTTGATGACAGAAATATAGCGTCCCTGCCTCCCTTCAGACTTTGTGTACCTGGTCTTTTAACTATTGTTGTCCTAACTGTGTTTGTTGGTGATAGAAATGGTTTTGCTGAGCTGGTAGCTGAGATTCTGGACTTTCTGTGGATACCACACATGTTTATAGTTACATCTACAGACCTGACGTTACACCCGGAAATGAGATGTTAACCCCTTAACTCCCGGTAGCGGAGGCTGCAGGTGCAGAGGTGAAGCTAAACAGTCAAGCTAAGAATGAAAGTTTAGAGAATTTATAGCCAGAAATGTGGATAATGAACCAGAGAAGGTGCATGGATGGAAGTTATTGTGCATATTGTGAATATTTCTCTCTCCTCACCATCTAGAAGCTGTGAGATTCTCATCCTGCTTTCTGTCTGTTCACCTGATGCTGATATTCATCACATATTGTTCCTTCTGTGTTTAGAAGGAAGCAGCTTCACAGCTTTAAATCCATCCTGCTGACTTTTTACCTTTTAGTTAGTAAATCCTGAACATTTCATCCTTCTTTCTCATAAATATGTGGTTTTATATATGAAGAAATATTTTAACTGTTGGTGTTTAAAGAGAAAACTGCTGCTAAACCTGTTTATGTGTTTAGTTCAGGGGTCTGCGGCTTTTCCAGTCCAAAGAGCCATTTTTCCCTCAGCTCTGCTAAATAAAACTCCTTTAGAGACGCAGATGTTACGAGACTTTTCAAAAAGGAAACTTAAGGAAAACTCTTGCACTAAAGCATAGGCTTACGCCATCATGTTGTAGTTTCTCTTTCACAGTTACGTGGTTACGATTCCATCCCCCACCCACACTTCATGTTGCCCACCTCAAGTTTGAGAGCCACTGCTTTTAGGAGATATGACGTGTGCGTAATGTCAAAATGACTAAATAAATATACCATTACAGGCGATCCCAAACGGAGCCCATACTGCAGATTTAAAATTTCACACAGACAGTTATTTGTCCATTTAGAGACACCGTAGTAAAGCTGTGGACCCACGGCAATATTCTGTTGATATTTTGCACTGAGTCATTTAATGCCCTCCTATAACCTCTTTTCAGATTTTAAGATTGTGTCTTGACAACGTAACCAAACCAAATTCAAACTAAAGAGAATCTCTCGTCTTTCATGTTCATGTTCAAGTGAAGTGAAACCATCCAGGACAACTCATTTGTTTTCTTTAAGCAGAACATTCCTCCTCAGAGAACAATGAGGTCGTGCAAACAAAGCAGAGGCATTTTACTTCTGGTTTTGTCCTGTTTGAGAAAACAAATCATTTCTGTCACAAATAAGGAGCAGAGAGAGACACCACACTGGTTCAGAATGACGATCATTATTCAGGGAATATGTTTTGGGCCTTTGCATCATGTCTGACCCACACAAAACATGATGTAACATACACCCACCGTCCACCTGCTAGTACCGGGTCGGACCTTTTTAATTCCTGGTGTTATAGATGGAAGCAGGTGGTGGAAACCTTCCTCAGAGGTTTTCTCCATATTAACATGACAGCATCACACAGTTGCTGCAGGTTTGTCGGCTGCATCCATGATGAGAATCTCTCATTCCACCACATCCCAAAGCTGCTCTACTGGACTGAGATCTGGTGGCTGTGGAGGCCGTTGGAGGCCAGCGAACTCATCGTCATGTTCTAGAAAGCAGGTGGAGATGATCTGAGCTTTGTGACATGGTGCATTATCCTGCTGGAAGTAGCATCAGAAGATGCTCCACTGTGGTTGTTACAACCCGGCTCAGCCAGCGAAAAGGGGGTGGCAACACTAAAGGTTGAAAAAAATAGTTGAAGGCAAAAAGGTTTTCTAATGATGAAAAGGAGTGAAAGCAAAAGAACACAAACAGCTAGTAATTGTTGCTTTTAATGAACTTAATGTCTAACGCCATTCAGAAGAATGTGACCAAGTTTAAAGTCCCTATATCCTACCTAAGGCTTTTCACAGGCAACAACCTCTACAATAGACACAGTTCAACTGGCACAGTCCAAGAAAAACCACAGCAGCTTAAACACGGAGACCATTGGTAGACAAGTGGTAAGCTGCTCTAATGTCAAACAGCTGCTCTGAATGTCTTTCTGCAGCACACATTGTGGTGCACCAGGTGGACTGCAGAGGATCCGACCAATTACAGGCAGGTGATGGCACAGCTTGAACAGGAGATCAGACAGCTGGCCAATCACCTGGTTGCAAACAAAACATCTCAATATAAATAAAGCAGCAATACTCAGGTAGGCTGTGCTGGTTAAACCAGGCCACGTTGGTACTAAGAGGCCCAAAGTGGGCCAAGAAAATCTCCCCCCACCATTACACCAGCAGCAGCCTGAAGCGTTGATCCAAGGCAGGATGGATCCACGTTTTCATGATGTTTGCACCTATGGAGCTCTAGAAAAACTGAAAAAGCTGCATCAGTTTCTGGTGAGGCATTAGAGTGAGAATATACTGGCTGATAAATCTCACCAGAAAACCAGAGCAGCCTCCTTCATACTCACTCCGTGTGTTTGAGCTGCACCTGGAGGCTGTCCTGGAGAAAATCTGTAGGAAATAAATATTAATACTAGTTTAAGAGGCAGCAGTGTGTCTGAAAAAACAAAAACAAACTAAACTAAACTACAAACCCTGGATGTTTCTGGCTGCTTGCCATAAAAGGGGCTTATAGTAAAGCCAAAGAGGAGCTGCCTTTCATTAAATTCAGGTCAAGTAGATAAATATGATGGAGAAGATTAAATGTAAATCCAGAGGAGGATAATTAGCCAGAAGCAGCTCAGCCTCATGATCCATTTTAAATTTAATTTTAAATTTTTTTTTTCAACTTAACATTCATACTTCAAATAAAAAGATTTTTCTAAACCTCATTATTTTTCACAATAACTTAGATAAACATCAGTGTGTATGCTGGGGAAACTGGTGAATGGTCTGTACTTATATAGTTCTTTTATCCAAAGCGCTTTTCATGTACGTCACATTCACCCATTCACACACACATTCACACACATGGCAGAAGCTGCCATGCAAGGCGCTCAACCACAACCCATCAGGAGCTATTAGGGGTTTGGTGTCTTTCTCAGGGACACCGAGACATGAGCTCTCTGGGCCGGGCTCAAACCGGCAACCCCTGGGCTACAGGACGACCACCCTACCCACTGAGCCATGCCGCCCCATAACTGGGATGCACCTAAACTGCTTGCTGGTGCAGCCTAATTAAAAAGTTAGGTGCACTCATCAGCCTCCCTGGTAAGGTCTATACAGAGGTCCTGGAGAGGAGGGTCCATCGGATAGCCGGATTGAGGAGGACTAGTGTGGTCTCGTCGCGCTTGTGGACCATTGGACCAGTTCTACACCCTCTGCAGGGTCTAAGGGGGGCATGGAAGTTCACTCAAGCTCTTAAATCAGTCAAACATAACCCTCTGACACAAACCTAAAAATAAACACTTTCACTTTCATTCTTTCTGTTGGCAGATGACAAATGAGGAGATGAAGATGTGATTCAGCTGGTGGTAAAACCAGTTTTTCTGCTCACTGTGAACACAAGGTTGAAACCTCTTCTTGTTCTCTTTGATCACCACAACAATGCTTTTTCTTCATACGACACTCCTCAGCATTGCTATCTTTATTACTCCTGTCTTCAAATTGCTTTGTGTTTTGGATAGTTGAATGATTTGTGACACATTACTTAACAAGCTTTAGAGCAGCAGTGTTTTCAGTTCACAGCTAAGTGACATGAGGGAATCAATGAAATCTCAATATTACCTTTATGTGTGTGCCTTTGGATTTTATCCAAACAGAAAGGTGTTTTGTTGTTGCTTTGCATTTATTATTTGCTACTTGTGTGATTATTATTATTGATCTGATATTAAATTGCATAGCTTAACAACAATTTAAAGTGTTGGAAATAGTGAAATAAAGCATTGGTCTGGCTCAGGATGCACATTCTGACTCCGTCTCATCAACCTGGTTTCATGGCATACAAGAAACTGGCATGTAAAAAAATCCTACTTGTGCAGGTTGATGCATGCTCAAGATATAAGGTGGGTTTTAAGGAAAGTTTGGGTGTTTTTATTTACAACTCCAATTCCAAACAAGGTGGGATGCTGTGTTGAACATGAATAAAGACAATGATAAGCAAATCCATATTTTATTCCTGGTAGAACATAAACATGTTGAAACAGACATTCAAAGTGAAGTTTAGAAAGTTTTGGGTCACAAACACCCTGTTAAAGCTGATTTCCCAAAATGCAGGTCTTTTCCCACAACTAGCTTAAAAAGCAGAATTCCTTCAGCATTCATGTACTTGTGTTTCTACCTCCACCTTCTTTTTGTCGGGTTGTTAGACAACTTAATTACAGGGATTTAAAGTGCACTTTTTCTATGTAACATGCAACAGAAAGTTTAAGGTGACAAAAGTGAGCTTGTTAAGCTTCCACTTACATTTCAGTAAAGCTAATACAGGTAAATCTATGAGGAAGTACTACACACATATAACACAGAGATGAGAAGGCTTAACAGTGATCAGGTGTCCATCAACCTGCACTGAGAGCTGAAAATAAAAGAACATGTTATTATCTCGGTGTTTATGTCATTTAAAACGAGGAGGACCGGGCAATGATCCAGATGGTGTACAGGTACTGAAAGGACAGCTGAGGTATTAGATGTGGAGGAAATAAATCATGTTTGCTCACGTGAGGAAGATATGGAAAATCTCAGTACTTCTGTCAAAAGGCTTCATTAGAAACCAGGATTGTTGTTGATGTTTGAAGCAACAACAGCCACGATCAGCATTTATTGTGCTTTAAAATTTAGGACAAAATAAAAAGAATAATAATAATTAAAAAAAAAAAACTTTAAAAGAAAATTCTTGGATTTTTTCTGTTTTTGTTTGCTTTACTAAAAGTAATAAAAATTTAACATGTTTTAACGTTTTTTTACACACAAGTACAATTATATCAATTATGTCAATTATATTAGACTAATTTTATATTATTTAGAAAATATTAACATCTATATTTTGAAAAATAAGAAATTACATTGAAAAGTTAAAATATCTACCAAAGACTTTCTCGTTCCCAGCAGGACGGGTTATACATATGAAAGAAAACAGGGAGTGGTGGTTAGTATCGCTGCCTTACAGCAGGAAGATTCTGTGTCCTGAATAAATATAACTGACTTAATGAGAGTGATTTAGCAGCAGTAGGACAACCACCAGAGCAGACTGTGGTGGACAGTACAGATGCTGTAAATGTGGTTTTCTCAGTAAGGCCACAAACTACTGGATCAGTCTTCCCAGTAAATTAAGAGAAGGCACCAGTTATCCTTAAAACCAAACTGAAGAGACAGATTAAACGTTATCAAACGTGCACCCATGAATAATGAGCCTACCCTTCACTTTAATATTTTTATTTTTTATTGTAATGTATATACTGCATGTTGTTGAGTTGGCCTGGACTACAGATGAAAATGAGCTGATTTTCTAACTCTGGTACATTTTAAAATTTAAATTGGAACGTCAATTAATCTGCTTTGTCCCTTTTAAATAAACTGAAAAAAAAAATAGTTCACAGGGAGTCTGGAGACATCTCAGAGTGGAAACAGGGACAGAAACCTCTGCTGGATGTCCTCAGGTGACACAGTCCAATCCAGAACCAGAATATGAAACTGGATTACACAAGGAAGAAGACACGAGCTCTGCAGAGAAACAGAACTGAGTTCTCTGGAAACCAGATCATCTCAGATGGACAGAAAGACAGTGGACACGTTTGCTGTGGACAGATGAGTCCATGTTTCACCTGCTGTTGGTAAAAACTGACATCTGCTTCTAGTCTAAAGAGGAGAAAGATCATCCTGGCTGTTATCAGAGAAAGCTGTGATGGTATGGAGGACTGTTTCCATGGAGGACAGTATCTCTGTGAAGGTGCCACTGATGCAGAGGTGGATGCTGGGATTTTTGGTTTTATCAGCAAAACTACGTCAGACCTCGTTCTGAATGACTTCCACCAGAAAATGTTGGCATATCATGAAGAGAATCAGACAACAACAACCAGCTGAAATCTGGGATTCAGCAGGAATGGACACAGATTCCTCTGGAAAACCAAATCAGTCTGGATCTTCAGTTTCTGACGCATCAAAAAAGCTGTTGTCCCTTTACTGACTGTAAACCTGCAGACACCAGAAGTCCCGTGGGCAGGACATGACAAATAAATATGTATTTTACCCACTTTACCTTCCAATTACCTACACCAATTAAATACACCACTGAAAAGCTAAGATTGTTGAGATGTGATTTTTTTTTTTTAACTTTATTTATAAAACACTTTTCATGCTTGGGCAACACAAATGCTTTACATGAAAAATCAATTCTTCCATATTAAAACAAAAATAAACTGCATAACAGGGGAGAAAAAAAAAGAAGAAAGAAATTACAGTTACACGCAGGAACATGCATTTATACACACACAGCACCCCCCCCCCCCCACCCCCCCCCGAACAGCCCCAACCCATATTCAGCACACGACTCTTTGATTTCTTTCTTTGTAAAAGTAGTATTAAACACTTGAAATGATAACCATCTGGCTTGATTTTGCTGCTGTGAGGAAACAATATCATGGGGATCCATCCACACCAGGAGCCAGTCTACCCATGTCCTACAGAGGCCACCATCACGACAACCACCCGATCAGGACAGACCGGGGCCCACACCAGCCATAAGGCTGCAGTATAGGGCCCCAGCCACCCAGACACGGACGATCACCGCAGCAACAACCCCAGACTGAGCAGGCAGAGTCCCCGGCATGGAGGATCCCCATGAGGAAAACACTGGAGTAAAAATAAATATTAAATAACCTTAAGAAACAATAAGCTAAGAGTAAGTAAATAAATAAATAAACAGATAACTAAAATAAATACAATTGAGTAAAATGACATGAAAATAAAATAAGATAAACAAATTAAAAGGTTAAGATCAAATAAAAATTTGTTAAAAGCTAAGCTAAAAAGGTAGGTCTTAAGCCTCTTTTTAAAAACATCAAAAGTCTCTGCAGCCCTGAGTTTCTCTGGCAGACTGTTCCACAGACGAGGGCCGTAACAATGGAAAGAGGCCTCACCGTATGTCTTGGTCCTCACCCTTGGCACAACTAATAGACCGCTACCAGAGGACCTCAGGGTCCGCGAGGATTCATAATTTAAAAGCAAGTCAGATAAGTAAGAGGGCCCAAGACCATTAAGACATTTATAAACTACTAAAAGAACCTTAAAATCAATCCTGAAACGCACGGGGAGCCGATGCAGCGATTTTAAAACTTGTGTAATGTGTTCGCGTCCTCTGGTCCTCGTCAGAACTCGTGCTGCCGAGTTCTGACGTAGCTGTAGGTTCGAAAGGGACTTTTTGGGAAGACCAGAGAGCAGGGCATTACAGTAAGCTAATCTACTGAAAATAAAAGCATGCATCAGCACCTCTGTGCTGGCAAGAGAGACAAATGGGCGGACTCTGGCAATGTTTTTAAGATGATAAAATCCTGTCTTTGTGACATTTCTGATGTGTGGCGTAAAATCAAGCTCAGAGTCGAAAAGAACACCCAGATTTCTCACACACTGAGAGGAATTAAAATTATGTAGTTTTGGTGAGATGATCTCTCTCTAGCCCTCAGGACCGATAATTAAAACTTTAGTTTTGTCCTGATTGAGCTGTAAGAAGTTCTCTGCCATCCATGACTTAATATCTAAAATACAGTTTAAAAGGACATTAACTGGCTCCAGGTCATCAGGAGACACGGCGATGTAAAGCTGTGTGTCATCAGCATAGCTGTGAAAATCAATGCCGTGTCTCCTGATGACATCCGCAAGCGGCAACATGTACAAATTAAAAAGTATTGGGCCTAAAATTGACCCCTGGGGAACCCCACACTTGACTTCATGGATTTTTGAGGAGCATGTATCCATACTTACAAAGAATTTTTGATCTGTAAGATAGGAGTAAAACCATTTTAGAACAGTACCTGAGAGGCCCACCAGACATCTGAGTCTGTCTAGTAAAATCTCGTGATCAACTGTATCAAAGGCAGCACTAAGATCCAGTAGAACCAGGACAGAAAGTTTCTGTGAGTCTAAGTTAGATCTAAGATCATTAACAATCTTTAAAAGGGCTGTCTCAGTATTGTGGTTTGTCCTAAAACCAGATTGATATTTTTCTAAAATATTATGTTTATGCAAAAACTCATGTAATTGCATAAAGACAAGTTTTTCAATAATTTTACTTAAAAAAGGAAAGTTGGATACAGGTCGGTAGTTGTCAAGATTGTCTATCTCTAAATTACTCTTCTTCAGCAGGGGCCTCACCGCCGCCGTTTTAAAGGCAGCAGGGAAGAAACCCGTCTGAAGAGTAATTTACTATGTTTAAAAGCCCACACTCAAAGAAACCATAAAATATTTTTAAAAGTGATGTGGAAATTGGGTCTAAAAGGAAGGTTGTCGTGTTAAGTTGGGAGAAAACTCGACCAAGCATCTTTGCATCAACCAGGACAAAACTCTCCAGTGATTCCTCGGGTAAAAGCAGAGCTTCAGGTCTGTTAAAATCAAGATGTTGTTCAGATAAAAGCCTGGATCTAATAACATTGATTTTACTTCTGAAGTGGCATGCAAAGTCCTCACATGCAGCATCTGATGCAGGCATGGAAGACTTAATAAAGCTTGTGTTTATTTAAAGATCTATTGTTTTAAAAAGAAATTTGGGGTTATTCTTGTTTTCTGTAATAAGATTGGAAAAATGAAGGTTTCTGGCTTGTTTAACTGTTTTATTGTAGGTTTTAAGTTGTTCCTTAAAAATTTCTAAATGAATGATTAATTTTGTTTTCCTCCATTTCCTCTCTGCTCTCCTGCAATGTCTTTTGAGTTCTTTGATTTGCTTATTCCTCCACAGTGGTGTGAGTTTGGATTTTCTTATTTTAGTTTTGAGACCAGCTATAGCATCGATAGCTGACTTAAGTTTGCTGTTAAAATGATCCACAATAAAATCACATCATGCAGGTAAAATCTGAGCAGGAGTTTCGTTTAAAATTTCAATAAAATTTGCAGCCACTTCAGAAGTAATATATCGTTTCCTCACAGTTCTCACTGAGGCCTCCTGTTGGCTAAAAGTGGTGATGTTAAAAAACACACAGTAGTGGTCTGACACAGCCAGGTCAACAACAGAGGACACACCAGTGGACAGACCATAGGTTATGACCAGGTCCAGGGTGTGTCCTCTGTTATAAGTAGGCTGTGTGACATGCTGTTCAAAATTTAGTTTAAAATATTTAAAAACTCTTCTGCAAGAGCATCAGATCTGTTGTCAATGTGTAGGTTAAAATCACCAGTTATTAAAATTTTTCTGTATTTTGAGTGTATTATAGTTAAAAAGTCAGAAAATTCTTGAATAAAACAGGAGGGAGGCTTGGGTGGTCTATAAACAGTCACAGATAAAATAGGTGGGTTGCTAAAAACAAACGCATGCTATTCAAATGACGAGTAGTTATTAAACAACAATATTTTTGCTGAAATTGATCCTCGAGTAATTGATGCAGTACCACCCCCTCTTCTGCCTCCCCTGACTGAAAATCAAAAATTTAAATTTGGGGGGAGAAGCCTCAGTGAGGACAGATGGAGCATCAGTATCAAGCCAGGTTTCAGTTAAAAAGAGACAATTTTATTATCTGAAATAAGATCATTAATTATAAAAGATTTGTTTAAAAGAGAGTGGACATTTAGAAGTGCCATGTTAAAAGTTGTAGGTGAGTTCTTTTGATGGGTAACAGATCTGGAAATTGTAGGGGCTATGGGAATGGGACGGAGACATCGAATGATATGTGACTGAGGGTGTTTGTAATGCCTATTGGTGACGAGTACTGGTATATGATAGTGAATAAGATAGGGTTGGACTGGGAATAATTTGCAGGACCGGAGTGTGAGTTCAATATTCATGGATAAGAGTTCTGATCCTGCTTGATTTGGATGAATGCCATCTGATTTAAAGAGGCATGGTCTGTTGTAGAAGGATGAGAAGTTGTCGACATATGGAATGTTGATGGAGTTGCAGAAACCTTTAAGCCAGATATGGAGCTGCTGGAGGCGACAAAACGGGGAGAACGCATTGTTTGTTTAATTGTTTAATGCTGTGGATGAGGTGGATGAAGTGTTTTTTAAGGGGCTCTGACTGCTGTAGTTTTATGTCGTTTGTACCTGTATGGACAATAAATGTGGAAACTGAAGGGTGTTGATGGGAGAGCATGTGGGTGGAGCCAATGATCCAAGCTACAATCATAATTAAGTAAACATTGCTTTTGCATCAGCAAGGATCCAGCTAAAGAGTCTTTTATCCATAAAACCTATTTCATGTGAAAATTGCAGGATTTTACTGGGTTATTTATTCCCAACTGTGTTAGCACAACTTTAGACTACAGCCAATTAGAATAAGAAGAAATCTTCCATTTTGTTTTTCAGTTTAAGCTCCATCCGGCACTGTTCACCTGTAAATCATGAAGGGCTTTGAAAGTGAGGAGGAAGACTTTAAAGTGGATGTGTTGAGTGATGGGAAGCCAGAGTTGAGGAGAAAGGTGTGGTTGATGGTGTGGAAAGCTGCAGTGACATCTGGGAAGATGAGGATGTTGAGAAGTCTAGAGTCAGATGAGAGAAGGAGATCGTTTGTGATTCTAAGTTGGGTTAAAAATGTGTTGACATTTTATTAAATAAATTAAGTTAACATGACTGGCATCTAACAAGCTAACAAGCTAAACAAGGTTTAGTAAATATCTGTGTTTGAATGACGGGAATACATGCAGAGATGCTCCAGTTCATCATTAAATTCAATGTCATCTTTAAAATCAAACCAACTATTTTATTTCCACCATGAACAAAGGCGTCCTGATTGGTTACTGATCTGTGGGCCCATTAAGAGCTGCCTACTGGTTGTACAATGCCCACGTCTGGAAGTACAAGGAGAAGTCTTCAATGTTGACCCTGAGTTGACAAAACGATTGATCTGGGAATCAGGACAGCTCCTCCAACACCATAATGTATCACAGTGCCTGTTTAAAACTAAAGGTGCCCTGTGAGTGGGAGGATTTCCAGTTTCAGAACTCATTCAGTTCATTTTCTTCCACATAAGGCTGATAGTCGTGTGTGTTGACACCAGCAGTCAATCATCAAGTTGAAAGGAGGCAGACAGCAGACGTAGATCATGTTCCCAGCATGCTCACATGAGCAGAGGCTGAAAAACAACATACCTTTTCTAGAGACAGTTACAGGAAGATCTAGTTTCTTACTGAAATCTACAGACTGACAGTTACAAACACCTGGTTCAACTATCGGCAGTGTAGAGGCGAGACCTGAAATCATATTTGAAACAAACCGCATCCTCTCATGCAGTTAGCGATAGAAAAGCTGAATGATTTCAGATTTTGGTGCATAATGATGGAGCTGAACTTTCCCAACTGAACATCTTCTGAAAAGAACAATAGTTTCAGGCCCGTGTGGACAAGTTCTTCATCTAGAGCCTAAAGATGATGAAGCTTCAAAAGATGAAGAATGAACTTCCCAATTTATCCTCATCAGGGTCACGGACAGCTGGAGTCTGTTCCTGCAGCCATCACGCAAGAGGCGGGGTCCACCCTGGACAGCTTGCTGGTCCATTTGGGTCGGCTTTAGTTTTCAATATTTATCAATGACCTTCCTTTAATTTTAAATCATGCCACAACTACAATGTATGCTGATGATTAAACTGTTTATAATAATAATTTAGATTATTGTTCTGTAATTTGGTCCAGTACAACTAAAAGTAACCTGGCCAAGTAGCTCAGAGCAAAGCTGCTCGACTTGTTCTGCAGTGTCCTTACCAGACCAGTGTGAGTGTTGTGAATCATCATCTGTCATGGTTGAGTAGGATGAAATGTTCACTGATATGTTTAATAAAAAAAAAGTAGTTATGACGAAAACACCAGAATTATTGTACAGAAGATTATTGTTTTTCTCAGACACACACAATCATTGAACGAGGCAGCGCCAGCAGGTCGTTTTCTGTCGCCTCCATGTAGAACTAACTTCAAACAGAAGACAATGAATTACAGAGCAATGGTGGCTTGGTGTGCATTAGCAGACTTCTTGGTTTTAGAAAATGATATGAAGCTTTAAAAAGAAGCTGAAATTACTTCTGTTTATTCGGCAGGAATAATACTGTCTGTTTAGAAGTTGTTTTCTTTACATTGGAAAGCAGTGAGATCATGTAAGTCCTTAGTTAGGAGAGAAAATGTAGTTACAATGCCATTGTTTTGTTTTCTGTGTTATAGTGGTTAGTTTTGTACTTTGAGCAGGTGTCCGTGCTTGATGTTTGTGTGCTGCATGTTATGTATTTTAATTAATGGATGTACTGAGTTAATGACTAGGAAGAGTAGCTGCTGTCAAATGACAGCAGCTAATGGGGATCTAATAAACAAACAAACAAACAAACAAACAGGGCCCTAAAATGGAAATTTTCATGCATGTGGAAAATTTATTTTCATATAAAGTAAAAAAAAAAAAAAAAAAAAAAAAAAAAACAGCAAGGTTTTTGAAGTAAAATCAACTAAGGAGTTCTGCTATTGTGAGAACATAAATTAAGATGGTGAATGGTCTGTATTTATAAAGCGCTTTACATTATACATCACATTTACCCATCCACACAATGATGGTGGAAGCTGCCATGTAAGGCACTAACCATGACCCATCAGGAGCAATTTGCTCAGGGACACCTCGACATTAGAGCTCGACAGACCGAGGATCGAACCGGCAACCATCAGGGTACAACGCGACCACTCTACCCACTGACCCACACCACCGCAGGGTGTTTGTAAGAGGCTAGAATTACAAAGTAGAATTTTAAATTCATCAAAGTGAGGATAGATATTCAGTACAATTTATCTAGTTCACTTTATTAATCTTTCCAGTTGGGACTTTTCAGTCTGCACTCATTGTCTTTACGGTGCAGTTTTTATGTCCATCTACCACCAGTGGGAATAAGACTCTCAGCACGGAGGCAGAAACTGGACACAAGGAGGACAAAAGAAGAGCCAGGACTAAAAATCATCTACAGCAGATGAACAGGACCTGAAACTCCTGAAGAAATAGGAACAAATCCAGCAAAGACCTGAACCAGGACCTAAGAGATGCATCTGGACCTTCAGCTGATCCATCTACTGTTGGCTCACCTGGTCTCCATGGAAACGTGGCTGTCAAGAAGCCGTTCTTAAGGAAGGGAAACAGGGAGAAAAGTATGTCACATGTCACAAGTACTGGAATAAAAATCACTGGCTTTGACTTTCAAGCTTATTAAAATTCCACAAACCATGTTTTCCATTCATTTTTGTTTGTTTATTTAATGGCAATATCTACATAAATACAGAGATCATAAACAGCATCTGCATAAACAAAATGCAATGATTTGCAAAACCCGTAAAGAAATATTTTAGCCACAACAGAACACAGTTACATATGAAATGGTAAGACTCGATTAAATGTTAAACATGGAGAAGCAGCATTTAGCTTTTATGCTGCAAACAAGTGGAACAAACTGCCAGTGGAGATTAAACTTTCACCAAACGTAGACATTTTCAAATCCAGGTTTAAAACATTTCTTTTCTCAGGTGCCTTTGCATGAAATCTGCACGATAACTTTTCTTTGATAAGAAGCATCAGTTCATGCATCAACATGGCGCTGTGCGAGCAGCTGCGTGCTACGGCAGCTCTGCCTCCTCTATTCCTTTTTTTTAGCGTTTTCTATGGTTTTTAGACGTGGTTTTCTTTTTTCCTTTACAGTAGTCAGTACCAGGTGCAATTCTGCACATGGGAAGCCTACTTTTATTGATTTTCTATTTGGATTTCTGCTTCTTTTGGCACTTTTCCAAACTTCGGCGGGGGACACCTTTGGTTTCAGCCACGGCTCCATTGTTTACACCAGGGACCAGCTGTTAGCTCTGAGCGGCACTGCTCTTCTCTACGCGGAGAAGCCGGAGATTCCCGCGGAGATACGGAGAAAAAGAAGAGGCCGCAGAGCAGGAAGAAAGCTCCAGGAGAGGAAACGGAGGTACAGGCCATATTTACCCTCTGTGATTATGGGAAACGTTCGTTCCCTCTCTAACAAGACCGACGAGCTCATGGCGCTGACCCGGCTACAGCGGGAGTTCAGGGAATGTAGCCTCATGTGTTTAACGGAGACGTGGCTGAATGGACTTATTCCGGACTCTGTGGTTTTCCTGGATGGATTTAAACTTTCGCGCGCGGATAGGAGTGCGGCGGAGAGTGGTAAGAGGAAAGGCGGGGGACTCGCGGTGTATGTCAACAAGAGATGGTGCAACCGGAGGGGTATTGCACGAAACCAAGATAAGCGATTAAGCCGGGATGTGTTGGTTATCCTGGCTGAATTTAGCCCTAAGTCGGTTGCATGAAAGCAGCTCAAACTAATCCCGGCCAAGTTCATCAGCTCAACCATTAAACCATATAAGTGCTTTAAAAGCCTTAACATCCGTTTTTCCTTAATGACTTGGTGGGAATTCTGTAAGATAACCAGATCTTCCCTCTTTCCATGTAGACTTACACCCATCTGGAACAACCCTGACATCCTGCAGAACAAAAAGATGATAAACTTCACTCAATGGAAGACTAAAGGAATACAACAGTTAGGACAGATAATAGAAAATGGAAACTTTGTATCTTTCAACACAATTGTCTCACAGTATGGAATCAACAGCAATAAATTCTTAGAGTACCACCAACTAAAATCAATTATATGTAAGAAGTATACCCCTGTACAGTTAGATTTGCAGCTTCCTGTCAGAATAGCAGAATTCCTGAATCATAATACTCCAAAATTATTATCAAAAATATATAGATTACTTGCAAAGCTAGAAGACAGGATATCTCTCCCAACTTCAAAATGGGAAGATGATTTATCTAATAACTTTGATCAGAAAAGATGGTCACAAATATGTTTAAACACGTTTAAAATGACTCAGAATTCAAATATACAACTAATACAATTCAAAATTCTCCATAGAACTCATTATACAGGACACAGGATGTTCAGGATGGGCCTTTCACCATCAGATATCTGCCCACACTGCTCTGAGAACACCTCTGATAGCTACATCCATGCGCTGTGGTCCTGCACACCTGTCCAAAGGTTCTGGATTAAGGTGTGTGAAGATCTCTCAAAATGGTTTAAAACTAGTTTTCCTGCAAACCCCACACTTTGCCTACTGGGCGACCTGGGTGACACCAACATAGGAATACACTCCATAAACTTGGTCCTCGCAGTCTTATGCATCGCAAAGAAAACTATTCTTGTGAACTGGAAAGATAAGAACAATTTGTCTATCCAGCAGTTTAGAAATCTCCTGTTAGATCACATCAGCATTGAGACAATGTCTGCCTCCTCCAGGAACCAGTCAGTTGACTTTCATTCCCTCTGGTCCCCTGTGACTGGCTACATCACTTAATGTAGGTGGAGGATTGCGGCTTCGCTGGGATAGGGGCGGATGTGGGTGGGGGGTCCCTGGTGACTTCAGGTCTCCGGTTGTCTCCTGGGTGGGGATCTAGGCTGCTCCGCTGCTGGGTCGGCTGGGGGTTCCGGTCTGGGCGGGCGGCATTGGGTGGGCCCCGGGGTGGGGCTGCCTCGTGGCGGTGGGGGGTGGCTGCCGGGGTGCCTGGGTCGGTGTCCGTCGGCCCCTGGCCGGGTGGCCGGTCGGGCCCGGGGTGGGCCGGGTGGGGGCCCCGGGCTCTGGGGCGTCGGGTCTCCCCCCGCTCCTGGGGGTGGGGGCTCTGCCGCTGCTGGGGGGGGCTGGGCCCGTCCGGATGTGCCGTGCCGGGGGTTGGTCCGTGCCCTGGTGCTTGGTCGCAGCCCCGGAACCTAGGTGGGGGTGTGTTTGTGTGTGGGTGTGTGTGTGTGTGTGTCTGTGGGTATGCTGGTGTGTGGGTGGGTGTAGAGGGACGTGTGTGCTGTATGTGTGTGTGGGTGTGTATGAAGGTCTAGGTGTGTGCGTGTATGTGTGTGTGTGAGTAGTGTGCGGGTGTGTGTGTGGAGGTCTATGTGGGATGTGGGTGTGTGTGAAGGTATGTATATATGAGTGTGTGCACGTGGAGGTCGAGGTGTGTGTGGAGGAGTGAAGGAGTGGGTGGAGGCGTGAGTATGTATGGAAGTGCTTGTGTGTATATGCAGGTATGTATGTGAGTGTGTGTGTAGTGGTGTATGTGTATGGAGGGGTATGAGAGTGTGTGTGTATGTGGGCACCGGTGTGTGTGTTTATAGGTATGTGCGTGACGTGTGTGTGTGGAGGTATGTGCACGTATTGAGGTGTTGGTATATAGAGGTGTGTGAGAGTGTGTGTGAGTGGCTGGGGAGAAAAAAAAAAAAAAGAGTGTGTGCGTTTGCAAGGGGTTAGGACGTGTCCTCTGGGGGGCGCCCTGGCTGGGTGTTGGGGGCGGGGGCCTGGGGTTCCCTTCCTTCGCCTCGCCCCCCTCCCACTCAGAAAGAGGAAAGTGGCCCCTTGGGCTGGTGGCTGGCCCATGGGGGGGTTCGTGGCGTGTCTGGGTTGGGGTGCCTGCTCTGGGCCTGTGACGCCCTTCGGGGCCGGCGGGGGACGGGGGCGCCCTAAGCCACTGGCGGGTCGTCTTCCAGGGGGGAGGCTTACCCCCCTCTGGACCTACATCTCCTGACCCCTCCCCTCCCCACTCTTCACTACATACACAGGTAGGGCCGTGGGGGGTGTGCTTGTTGCGCTGGGCGGGGCAGGGGGGTCATCATAGTGGCCCCGTTGCTTCGCCGAGCGGCAGCATGCCTCCCAGCTTTTAATTCCACTTAGTCACTGAGCACAAATAACATTTGCAACATACAAACACGTTTTGGGGGGTGGAACATGCGAGGTCAGGTGGGTGGGACTGCTCAGGTGGCCCCACCCCCTCCTCAATGCAGTTACTGCCCCCCAATTTTAACCCTCTTTTTTTTTTAATTGCAAACAGCACATAATATATTCCCTCACTAGTGGGGGGGGGAGGGGGGATGGGGTCTTCAAGCGCCCCTGTCTCCATGGATGGCCCGGGGGCGGGGCGGGCCGGGTGGCCTGTCGCGTTGGCCCGGGGCGTGGGCGGGCTGTCCCGGGGGGTTTGGCTACTGGCCCTGGGGGGAAGGTGCTGTTTTGGGGGTGGGGAGTGGGGGACTGGGGCGGGGTCGGGGGGGTGGGGGCCTGGCTCGTGTCTCCTCGCCTCCTGGCTGGGGCTTTCCCCCCGCGGCGTGGGGTGGCGGGAGGATGGTGGTGGGGGGATGGTGTTTGTGTGTGTGTGTGTGTATGTGGGGGGGGGGGATGGTGTATGGGTGGGAGAGTGGTGTGTGTGTGGGGGGATGGGTGGTGGAGGGATGGTGTGTGTGTGTGTGTGGGAGGGTGGGGTGTGTGGAGGTGGATGTGTGGTGTGTGGGAGGGGGGGTGGTGTGGGTGTGGGAGGATGAATGGTGGAGGGATGATGTATGTGGGGGAGGATGGGGTATGTGTGGGAGAATGTATGGTGCAGGGATGGGGAGTGTGTGGGAGGATGGATGGTGGAAGAATGGTGTGTGTGCAGGAGGCTGGATGGTGTATGGGAGGGAGGCAGGGGGCAGGACTGGTTCTCGGGGTGTGCGGCTGGGCGCTAGGGTGTGGGGCTGGCCTCTGGCGGTGGCCGTCTGGGCGGGCCGGGTCCCCCCGGGTGGCGTGCTGGCCCTTGGCCTGTGGGGGTGGGGGGTGTCCCTGCGCTCCTGGGCCCGGGCCCTCTGCCCCGTCTGTCCCGGGCGGCCGGTGCCCGGGGGGGTCGGGGACTGCTGGCCTCGGCCTGCCGGGGCCGGTGCCCTGTGTCCGCGGGGCGGCTCCTGCTGGGGTCTCCTGCTGCTGCCTTCCTGGGCGGGCGAGTGGTCGTCTCTGTGGACCGGTCGGGATCTGTAGCCTACGGGGGGGCTGGTGGCCTGGGTCTCGGGACCGCTGGCCTGACTCTGGCCTCTGTTCAAGTGAGGTGGCATCTGCATGATCACTCTGCATGGTCACTCCTCCCTGAACGTCTCTACACAGTCTTTGCGTCGCCGTGTGGCCGAGTTCTCCAGCATATCCACACAGGTTTCTCTGCGCGTGTTCTTGAATACATATTTATTTTTTTTATTTTTTTTATTACTTCTGTTCTTATTATTATTATTATTACTCTTACTCTTATTATTATTACTACTACTATTATTATTATTACTATTATTGTGATTATTATTATTGTTACTATTATCAACTAGTTGTGTAATGACCTACTGGCTAGGATGATCGTAGCTATATATGTTGCAAGTAGTATGGATTACATGGTTTTCTGTATAATGTTTTAAGTCCCCACCCGCACTCCCCACACCCTTTCTGTCCCTCTCTCTCCCCTCCCTCTTCTCTCTACTTTCTTTTCTATCTCTCTCTCTCTCTGTCCCCTCCGGTCGAGTCCAGCATTAAGAGTCTGATTTAATAAAGTTTTTCATGTCATCAAGAGGGACTTTATACATGTAGTATAAATCCCTGCTTGATAGAGTAAAATTGCCCAGCACCAGACAGCAGCCAGACAATCATTCTGTTTGCAACGATGCTGGACAAGACAGGTTAAAAAAAAAAAAAAAAAAAAAAAAATCCCGGCCAAGTTACTGTGGTGATTTATCCGCTGCAGCTAGCCTGCTCCAGACCAGGCTAACTGCTCAGGCTAAGATTAATCCTAGCGAGTCACCTGCATGTCCAACGTCAATTCTGTGAGGAATTAATGTGTTTTACAGCATGTCCATGGTCTTCCTAAGTATGGCGCGTCATTTTAATCATCCAGTATTAAAATATTACATATACAGTCACTGTACATTTAATCGAAATCTGTTTGTAATCGCAACAGCCTTTTTATATGGATTCGAGTTGTAGTATTATTATTCTATTCTATTCTACAGTCATTTAGCAGACGCTTTTATCCAAAGCGACTTACATTTGAGAGTAAGAACAACACAAGCATGAATTCAAACAAGATGAGACGTCATAATTAAGTGTTAGTCAGACCGCTTTTGAGTCCAGTTAGACCCAGGTGCTGTCGTGTAGTGCTAGTGCAGTGCATATAATTTATTTTTATTTTTTATTTTTTTTTAGTCATTTTATTTAAATACAGGATCACGATTTCATCACACAATATCAACTTGGTCATAAGTGCATGATTTCATCAGGCCAAGTGTTATATTGCAATGCTAATGAAGACTGCTCGTCAAATTGCTGTCAGAGGTTTTATAAATATGTGTTTTATTGCATTAATTGAGATTACAAAACACAGCGGATGAGGTTACAAAGGTGTATTCAAAGAAATTGGTGACAAGGGCAATGTAGAATATTCAGGTCCAACTCCCCTTCACCTGTTCCCTCTTCATAATGGCTTGCCCTTTATCGGAGGATGTGCTGGACGAGGAAGCCCGCATCCTCAGAAGAGCATTCAGACGTGAACGAGTCTTCAGGGACAGGTCACATCCCCTGGCCTTTGGAGATGACTATGTCATTGAAAGATACAGATTTTCGGGTGATGGACTAAGATACTTATGTAGGCTGCTGAGTCCAAAAATACAGCACCAGACAGCGCGAAGCCATGCCCTCACTGTACCACAGATGATCTGTGTCACATTGAGATGGCTTGCGAGTGGGAGCTTCCTTTATTCTGTTGGGGATGCAGAGAACCTCAATAAAGGAACCAATAAAGGTGGTGGCAGGTAAGTGAGGTGGTGGCAGGTAAGTGAGGTGGTGGCAGGTAAGTGAGGTGGTGGCAGGTAAGTGACGCTAATGCTGTAGGTGACGTAGTTCCGGGGGAGACGGCAGATTCAAACTAGGCGCGCCCAAACATTTCTACTTTCATTCGATTGTATTTTGTGCCAACTTAATCAAAATATTCTTTAAAGTAGGACTATAGTGTCTTTAAAAGGTACACTCTGGAGCACAGCGGGGAGGATTTGGCCAGCCTGACAGATTTTATAGATCGTTGTTACGACAGAATCGTCATGGGGAAACCAAACAACACGTCAACCCCCTCCACCGCATCTAAGTCCAAGAGACAGCGAAATGAGGATTCACCTGGAGCTATTTCACCAACGGGGAACGACTCAACAGATGTTCTGATCTCCATAGATAAGAAACTCAGTAGTTTTGATGCGCGTTTGAGTCTGGTAGAAATTCTCCACAAGGAGTTCCAGGCGCTACGTGAATCGTTAGAATTCAGCCAGAAGCAGGTGGAAAGTCTGGCTGCAGAAAATGCCGGTCTCAGAGAGACGGTAAAATCCCTCACCGAGGGCTTGACCCGTCTCTCAGATGAAAATAAGAAGATTAAGGAAACGGTGATCGATCTGCAGGCGCGGAGCATGAGAGAGAACCTGGTGTTTGCAGGGATTCCAGAGCAGATGGAGGAGGACCCCGAGACCACGGTGAAAAACTTCATCAAAACCCACCTGAAGCTCCCGGAGGAAACGGTAAAAAACATCTCCTTTCACAGAGTCCATCGGCTCGGCGGGAGGAAACCCGGGTCCAGTAGACCAAGACCCATCGTAGCGAAGTTCGTCAGCTTCAAACAGAAGGAGAAGGTGAAGAACCAGGGCCGCGAACTGAAGGGGACCAACTTCGGAGTAAACGACCAATATCCGAGAGAGATTCTGGACCGACGGAGAGTCCTGTTTCCCATCAGAAGGAAATCTATGGCTAATGGCGCTCGCGCTGTCATCGCGGTGGATAAACTGTTTATTAATGGACAACTGTACCGCGACCCGGACATCACTCCGTGGCTCTTCTGATCCCAGGTGCTGTAAGTCAATCTCTCCAAATGATCACTCTTAACTCGCCATTATAGATCACTGACAGTAGAACACACTGCTCGTCTCACCACAGCCTCTACATCTAGATCGATGTATTTTTTTCTGTTTCACCACTCTTCTCACTTTTCACTTTTCACTATCTTTCTATTTCACGTCTTCACTGTTAATTGTAATCCAGCTCGTAATATCAGCAGCGCACGCAACACCGTCAGGACGCACAGCCGCACCATACATGATACATATAAACACTCGCGTTTTATGTATGAGAGAACACGCATTAAGGTAGACTACATATACGGACATTTAACATACGGACAAACGCGCGCAATCAGGCTGCATGCAAACACGCGCGAACACGCAAGAGGGGCGCACAAAGACACACGCGTCAGTAACACGCATGAAGCATTAAACCGTTCACAATAACCATGTTAAAAATCGTCTGTTGGAATGTACATGGAGCCGGTTCCAGGGAGAAGAGGTTGAAGATCTTTAATAAATTACAGGAGCTGCAGGCTGACATTGTCTTACTACAAGAGACTCATTTAACAAACTCAACCATAGATCTTCTTAAAACAGCTCAGTTTCCTCATGTTTACTCAGCTTGTTATAATTCTAGGCAGAGAGGAGTAGCTACTCTTATTAATAAGAGACTAAATTTTGACATAGATAGCACAGTAGTGGATCCGGAAGGCAGATTTCTGATAACTTTATTATCTATTTGTAATATCAAATTATGTATTACCAATGTGTACGGCCCCAATGCAGATGATCCCTCCTTTTTCCACTCCCTGTTTGCTACACTCCAGAATTATTCAGATAACAGAATAGTGCTAGCTGGTGATTTTAATGTAGTCTTGACTGAACAAGATCGCTGCAGCATATCAGCCAGTCATCGAGTCTGGCAGTCGTCAGAAACTATCAAACAGTACATGAAGGATTTTGGTCTTTGCGATGCTTGGCGCTCTCACCATCCTAAACTAAGAGAATACACCTTCTTCTCTTCAGTTCACCACTCCTTCTCTAGACTAGATTATATTTTAAATAGTAATTCACTAATGGGCGACATTTCAGAGACTCAGATACATCCAATCAGCATTAGCGATCACGCACCAGTTTCATTCAGTCTGAGAATCAAAAATAATAAACCGATTGGTAAAAGCTGGAGATTTAACACCTCTTTATTGAAAGATCCTGAGTTTATTGATTATTTTAAAAAAGAATGGTCAATTTATATAGAAAAAAATGACATGCCTGAAACTTCAGCGTGTCTCCTTTGGGAAGCAGGAAAAGCAGTAATGCGAGGGAAAATAATTTCCTTCTCCTCACATAAGAAGAAGAAGGAAACAGCAAGAGTTTTAGAATTAGAACTCCGGATTAAATCATTGGAGGAGGCTTACCGCATTTCCCCCGAAGAGCACACAATGAATAATATAAGGAAAACTAAATTGCAGCTTAAAGAAATTATAGATAAAAAAACACAGTTTTTAGTGCAAAGACTTCGCTTGGAGAACTTTGAACACAGTAACAAATCTGGAAAGTTTTTAGCAAATCAACTAAAAACAAACAAGGAGAAAACAACAATCTCTTCTGTTAAAGATCAAGACGGAAACATCAGCCATGACTCAGACAAGATAAATGACACGTTTAGAAGCTTCTATAAAACATTATATGAATCACAGATTAATCCAACAGATGAACATATTGAACAATTTTTAAACAACATTAATCTACCAAAACTAAAAAATGAAAATAGTAGGGTAAGTGAGAATGAAATTATTTCTGTTGTATCCAAATTACAAAGTAAACGTTCATGTGACAGTGATGGCTTAGATATGTTTATTGTTAAAGAGAGTGTACACTGCATTAGTAGACCATTAGTATATATATTTAATTTGTCCTTCAATACTGGTGTCTTTCCAGAAAAAATGAAGGTGGCTAAAATTATTCCACTTTTTAAATCAGGCAACAGGCAAGCATCACAAATTATAGACCTATATCTTTACTTTCGCAGTTTTCAAAAATTTTGGAGAAGCTTTTTGTTAAAAAGTTGGACGCTTTTATTGAAAAACATTCTTTGATATATGACAATCAGTTTGGTTTTCGTAGTAATCGTTCAACAGCTTTGGCAATAATGAAAATTACAGAGGACATAACCACAGAACTGGACAACAAAAATCACACAGTGGGAGTTTTCATTGACCTTAAAAAGGCTTTCGACACTTTGGACCATCGTATACTGATTTCCAAATTACAGTCATATGGAATTAGAGGTATAGTGTTAAACTGGGTTATTAGTTATTTAGAAAACAGACAACAATATGTGGAGTATCTTGACCATAAATCTATGGTGAAAACAATTCTCTGTGGAGTCCCTCAAGGCTCTGTGCTTGGACCTAAACTTTTTACGTTATATATTAATGACCTTTGTGATGTATCAAAAATTTTACGTTTTATTCTCTTCGCAGATGATACAAATTTTTTTGTGTCAGGAAAGAACTTAAAACTACTAATGAAAATAATAGAACAAGAAATGGTACTACTTCAGAAATGGTTCAGTGAAAATAAATTGTCTTTAAATTTAAGTAAAACAAGGTTTATGCTGTTTACAAATCAAAAATGCCCTGAAAATATTGATTTAAGTTTAAATGGAATCAGTATAAAGAGGGTGTCTGAATTTAGATTTTTAGGAGTAGTTATTGATGAAAAATTAAAATGGAAGTCACACATAGCATTCGTTAAAAAGAAAATTTGTAAAAACATTGCTGTGTTGAGTAAGGTCAAGTTTATGTTAAATTATAAGGCAATGCGAATTCTCTACTGTTCTCTTATTTTGCCATACTTGATGTACTGTTTGGAAGTGTGGGGTAATTCCTATAGCACCAATCTAAGCCCTCTAATTGTCTTACAAAAGAGGGCAATACGAATAATTAATAAAACTGCTCCTAAAGAGTCGACAACAGGACTGTTTCTGAAGTCAGGACTGTTAAAATTGCAAGACTTGGTTGTGATGAAAACATTATTAGTAATATATAAAGCTAGACATTTCTTGTTGCCACTTGGACTACAAACGCTTTTTATCCTAAATGATGAATCAAGTAGACGATATTGTGACTTTCAACATCCTTTTGCAAGAACTACACTCAAACAAATGAGTTGGTGTAAAACAATGGAACTCACTTAAAACAGATCTTAAATGTTGTTCAAATATTCTCCAATTTAAATATAAATATAAAGAGTACATAATTAAAATGTATGAAAAGAATTGTCTGAATGGTTAAGAAAATAGAGGCATCTGCTGGATGTATTTGTGTTTTAAGAATCTACTGTTGATGAGGCTGTCCTGTTCGTTTAGAAATAAGGATGGGGTAGGAGTTAATAAGATTAATTCTTCTTCCTACTCCAATTCTGTTTTTTTTTTTTTTTGTTTTGTTTTTTTCTCTCTTTCTATGGAATGTATTACAATTGTTGTATTTAAATTATTGTAATTATGAAATGTTTTGTTTTGAATTTGATGCATTAACGTGGGAAGAGGGGAAAGGAGAAGGGGGAAAGAAAGGAAAAAAAAAGGAGAAAAAAAAAAGAGAGAATAAATAAATAAAAAGAAAAAAAAAAGAAAGAAAAAGAAAATAAAATAACTTTAGATGCACCTATTACTGTAGATGAACTCCACGAAGCTCTCCAACATATGCCCAACAATAAAGCCCCAGGTCCAGATGGTTACTCAGCAGAATTTTACAAGGAATTCTGGACAACGCTAGCTCCTACATTTTATAATATGTTGTTAGAAATACAGGAAAAACAAAAAACACCGCAAAATATGAACTTAGCTAATATAACACTATTGCTAAAACCAGGCAAAGACCCCACACTTCCATCCAGTTACCGTCCCATATCTTTAATAAATGTAGACCTGAAAATAATTAGTAAAGCTCTTGCCAGAAGGATAGAAAAAATAACCCCTCTTATAATACATCCGGACCAGACAGGTTTTATAAAAGGTCGACATTCATCTACTAACACGCGTAGACTAATTAACCTCATAGATTACTCTACTTTACATAATCTAGAATCCACAATCATTTCTCTAGATGCAGAAAAAGCCTTCGACAGGGTAAACTGGAAGTTTCTATTTGCAACACTAGACAAATTTGGGTTTGGACCTGCTTTCATAGAGTGGATTAAAATATTATATAATAACCCAAACGCATGTGTGAAAACCAACGATCAAACTTCTCCAAGCTTTCGCTTACAGAGAGGCACCAGACAGGGCTGCCCACTCTCCCCCTCACTTTTTGCCATTTTCATAGAGCCGTTAGCAGCTGCTATTAGACAAAATATAGAAATTAAAGGAATCCAGGGCAAAAACATAGAACATAAAATAAGTCTTTATGCAGATGATATATTACTTTTCCTTCAGAACTCACAAACATCACTCTCTGAGACAATCACAGTTATTAATAAGTTCTCATCAATATCTGATTATTCTATTAACTGGTCTAAGACTACAGCCATGTCCATCAACTGTGACCTACAAAACATCCCTAATATCAAAATACAGACAGGAAACATTAGATATTTAGGTATAAATATTTCCCCCAGATTATCAGATTTAACAAAATTAAACTATGTTCAGCTACTAAAAACAATAGAAGATGATCTCTTACGGTGGAGGCGCTTACCCATCTCACTAATGGGGAGAGTTGCCACCATTAAGATGATGATTCTACCTAAAGTTAATTATTTATTTTCAATGATACCCACTAAACCCTCCACCAGTTGGTTTAAATCTCTGGACTCTTTCATATCCAAGTTTCTTTGGAAAAACAAGCCGTCACGTATCAGTCTTAAAACCTTACAACAGACTAAAGATAGAGGAGGACTGGATCTACCAAACTTTAATCACTACTTTATAGCTAACAGGCTGCAGTACATCTCAATGTGGCTCAAACCCAGTTATCTGGATGAGCCGTGGCTAGATGTGGAGCAGGCTTTGTGTGAGGACTTAGTCATCTCTGACCTGCCGTTCATCAGCTCAACCATTAAACCATATAAGTGCTTTAAAAGCCTTAACATCCGTTTTTCCTTAATGGCTTGGTGGGAATTCTGTAAGATAACCAGATCTTCCCTCTTTCCATGTAGACTTACACCCATCTGGAACAACCCTGACATCCTGCAGAACAAAAAGATGATAAACTTCACTCAATGGAAGACTAAAGGAATACAACAGTTAGGACAGATAATAGAAAATGGAAACTTTGTATCTTTCAACACAATTGTCTCACAGTATGGAATCAACAGCAATAAATTCTTAGAGTACCACCAACTAAAATCAATTATATGTAAGAAGTATACCCCTGTACAGTTAGACTTGCAGCTTCCTGTCAGAATAGCAGAATTCTTGAATCTTAATACTCCAAAATTATTATCAAAAATATATAGATTACTTGCAAAGCTAGAAGACAGGATATCTCTCCCAACTTCAAAATGGGAAGATGATTTATCTAATAACTTTGATCAGAAAAGATGGTCACAAATATGTTTAAACACGTTTAAAATGACTCAGAATTCAAATATACAACTAATACAATTCAAAATTCTCCATAGAACTCATTATACAGGACACAGGATGTTCAGGATGGGCCTTTCACCATCAGATATCTGCCCACACTGCTCTGAGAACACTTCTGATAGCTACTTCCATGCGCTGTGGTCCTGCACACCTGTCCAAAGGTTCTGGATTAAGGTGTGTGAAGATCTCTCAAAATGGTTTAAAACCAGTTTTTCTGCAAACCCCACACTCTGCCTACTGGGCGACCTTGGTGACACTAACATAGGAATACACTCCATAAACTTGGTCCTCGCAGTCTTATGCATCGCAAAGAAAACTATCCTTGTGAACTGGAAAGATAAGAATAATTTGTCTATCCAGCAGTTTAGAAATCTCCTGTTAGATCACATCAGCATTGAGACAATGTCTGCCTCCTCCAGGAACCAATCAGATGACTTTCATTCCCTCTGGTCCCCTGTGACTGGCTACATCACCTAATGTAGGTGGAGGATTGCGGCTTCGCTGGGATGGGGGTGGATATGGGTGGGGGGTCCCTGGTGGCTTCGGGACTCCGGTTGTCTCCTGGGTGGGGATCTCGGCTGCTCCGCTGCTGGGTCGGCTGGGGGTTCCGGTCTGGGCGGGCGGCATTGGGTGGGCCCCGGGGTGGGACTGCCTCGTGGCGGTGGGGGGTGGCTGCCGGGGTGCCTGGGTCGGTGTCCGTCGGCCCCTGGCCGGGTGGCCGGTCGGGCCCGGGGTGGGCCGGGTGGGGGCCCCGGGCTCTGGGGTGTCGGGTCTCCCCCCTCTCCTGGGGGTGGGGGGTCTGCCGCTGCTGGGGGGGGCTGGGTCTGTCCGGATGTGCCGTGCCGGGGGTTGGTCCGTGCCCTGGTGCTTGGTCGCAGCCCCGGAACCTGGGTGGGGGTGTGTTTGTATATAGGTGGGTGTGTGTGTGTGTGTGTGTCTGTAGGTATGCGGGTGTGTGGGTGGGTGTAGAGGGATGTGTGTGCTGTATGTGTGTGTGGGTGTGTATGAAGGTCTAGGTGTGTGCGTGTATGTGTGTGTGAGTGGTGTGCGGGTGTGTGTGTGGAGGTCTATGTGGGATGTGTGTGTGGGTGTGTGTGAAGGTGTGTATATATGAGTGTGTGCACGTGGAGGTCGAGGTGTGTGTGGAGGAGTGAAGGAGTGGGTGGAGGCGTGAGTATGTATGGAGGTGCTTGTGTGTATATGCAGGTATGTATGTGAGTGCGTGTGTAGTGGTGTATGTGTATGGAGGGGTATGAGAGTGTGTGTGTATGTGGGCACCGGTGTGTGTGTTTATAGGTATGTGCGTGAAGTGTGTGTGTGGAGGTATGTGCACGTATTGAGGTGTTGGTGTATAGAGGTGTGTGAGAGGGTGTGTGAGTGGCTGGGGTATAAAAAAAAAAAAAAAAAAAAAAAAGTGTGTGCGTTTGCAGGGGGTTAGGACGTGTCCTCTGGGGGGCGCCCTGGCCGGGTGTTGGGGGCGTGGGCCTGGGGTTCCCTTCCTTTGCCTCGCCCCCCTCCCACTCAGAAAGAGGAAAGTGGCCCCTTGGGCTGGTGGCTGGCCCCTGGGGGGGTTCGTGGCGTGCCTGGGTTGGGGTGCCTGCTCCAGGCCTGTGACGCCCTTCGGGGCTGGCGGGGGACGGGGGCGCCCTAAGCCACTGGCGGGTCGTCTTCCAGGGGGGAGGCTTACTCCCCTCTGGACCTACATCTCCTGACCCCTCCCCTCCCCCACTCTTCACTACATACACAGGTAGGGCTGTGGGAGGTGTGCTTGTTGCGCTGGGCGGGGCAGGGGGGTCATCATAGTGGCCCTGTTGCTTCGCCGAGCGGCAGCATGCCTCCCAGCTTTTAATTCCACTTAGTCACTGAGCACAAATAACATTTGCAACATACAAACACGTTTTGGGGAGTGGAACATGCAAGGTCAGGTGGGTGGGACTGCTCAGGTGGCCCCACCCCCTCCTTAATGCAGTTACTGCCCCCCAATTTTAACCCTCTTTTTTTTAATTGCAAACAGCACATAATATATTCCATCACTAGTGGGGGAGGGAGGGGGGATGGGGTCTTCAAGCGCCCCTGTCTCCATGGATGGCCCGGGGGCGGGGCGGGCCGGGTGGCCTGTCGCGTTGGCCCGGGGCGTAGGCGGGCTGTCCCGAGGGGTTTTGGCTGCTGGCCCTGGGGGGAAGGTGCTGTTTTGGGGGTGGGGAGTGGGGGGCGGGGGCGGGGTGGGGGGTTGGGGGCCTGGCTCGTGTCTCCTCGCCTCCTGGCTGGGGCTGTCCCCCCGTGGCGTGGGGTGGCGGGAGGATGGTGGTGGGGGGATGGTGTTTGTGTGTGTGTGTGTTGGGGGGGGGGTGGTGTGTGGGTGGGAGAGTGGTGTGGGTGTGGGGGGATGGGTGGTGGAGGGATGGTGTGTGGGAGGGTGGGGTGTGTGGAGGTGGATGCGTGGTGTGTGGGAGGGGGGGTGGTGTGGGTGTGGGAGGATGAATGGTGGAGGGATGATGTATGTGTGGGAGGATGGGGCATGTGTGGGAGAATGTATGGTGCAGGGATGGGGGAGTGTGTGGGAGGATGGATGGTGGAAGGATGGTGTGTGTGCGGGAGGATGGATGGTGTATGGGAGGGAGGATGGTGTGTGTGTGGGGGAGTGGTGTATGTTTGGGAGAGTGGGTGATGGAGGGGTGGTGTGTGTGTGTGGGAGGATGGGGTACGTGAAGGTGGATGTTTGGTGTAGGAGAATGATGTATGTGTGGGAGGATGGGTAGTGGAAGGAAGGTGTGTGTGTGTGTGTGTGTATGGGAGGTGTGAAGGTGGATGAATGGTGTGTGAGAGGGAGGATGGTGTATGTGTGGGAGGATGAGTGGTGGAGGGATGATGTGTGTGTGGGAGGATGGGATAGGTGTGGGAGAGTGTATGGTGGAAGGATGGTGAGTGTGTGGGAGGAAGGATGGTCTGTGTGTGGAAGGATGGATGGTGGAAGGATGGTGTGTGTGTGTGTGGGAGGACAGAGTATGTGAGGGTTGAATGGTGTATGCGTGGGAGGATAAATGGAGGAGTGGAAGGAGAGTGTGTGTGTTTGTGTGTGTGTGTGTTGGTCTGGGGGGGGGCAGGACTGGTTCTCGGGGTGTGCGGCTGGGCGCTGGGGTGTGGGGCTGGCCTCTGGTGGTGGCCGTCTGGGCGGGCCGGGTCCCCCCGGGTGGCGTGCTGGCCCTTGGCCTGTGGGGGAGGGGGGTGTCCCTGCGCTCCTGGGCCCGGGCCCTCTGCCCCGTCTGTCCCGGGCGGCCGGTGCCCGGGGGGGTCGGGGACTGCTGGCCTCGGCCTGCCGGGGCCGGTGCCCTGTGTCCGCGGGGCGGCTCCTGCTGGGGTCTCCTGCTGCTGCCTTCCTGGGCGGGCGAGTGGTCGTCTCTGTGGACCGGTCGGGATCTGTTGCCTGCGGGGGGGCTGGTGGCCTGGGTCTCGGGACCGCTGGCCTGACTCTGGCCTCTGTTCAAGTGAGGTGGCATCTGCATGATCACTCTGCATGGTCACTCCTTCCTGAACGTCTCCACACAGTCTTTGCGTCGCCGTGTGGCCGAGTTCTCAACACATCCACACAGGTTTCTCTGCGCGTGTTCTTGAATACAGCAGTTTCACTTATATCTATTATCATATTTTGTTTCTTTTTTCAATTATTTCTGTTCTTATTATTATTATTATTACTCTTACTCTTATTATTATTATTGTTACTATTATCAACTAGTTGTGTAATGACCTACTGGCTAGGATGATCGTAGCTATATATGTTGTAAGTAGTATGGATTACATGGTCTTCTGTATGATGTTTCAAGTCCCCACCCGCACTCCCCACACCCTTTCTGTCCCTCTCTCTCCCCTCCCTCTTCTCTCTACTTTCTTTTCTCTCTCTCTCTCTCTGTCCCCTCCGGTCGAGTCCAGCATTAAGAGTCTGATTTAATAAAGTTTTTCATCAAGAGGGACTTTATACATGTAGTATAAATCCCTGCTTGATAGAGTAAAATTGCCCAGCACCAGACAGCAGCCAGACAATCATTCTGTTTGCAACGATGCTGGACAAGACAGGTTAAAAAAAAAAAAAAAAAAAAAAAAAAAAACTAAAGGAACCATTTGCCGGACAATCAGATGCGTTTGTCTGGCGCTGAAATCATTCAGCAATATATTCATCACCTTCCCTGGCCACAGAAGACCCCTCTACATCAAGGAGGAGTTTTACAAGATTGCAGGTAACCTCAATTTTAATGTGCACCCATTAGTTTCTAAGTATATCTGTCACAGTTGGATACTCACTATTTTTTGTTACAGCTTTCCCTAACATCATTGGGGCAGTGGATTGCACACACATAAGAATCAGACGCCCCTCAGATGAACATGAGGGAGATTACATTAACAGGAAATCCTTCCACAGCATCAATGTTCAGGTAAGAGTGATTTGTGATTATGACCTACATGAATCTGTTCTGTGCATTTAATGACCTTAATAGGCTACAACTAAATATTTCAGATGATCAGTGATGCTGACTGCCTTGTGAGCAATTTAGAGGCAAAGTGGCCTGGCTCAGTGCATGACTCTAGAGTCTTTCGGGCTAGTCCAATTTATGAGAGACTTTCACAAGGTAGCCCACACATTTGTACTGTAAGCACCTTGGACATTGTGTGTGTAACTGTTTTCTAAATTATATTTTGTATTATCAGGTGAATTCTCTGGTGTGCTGCTGGGAGATGAAGGATACGCCTGTGAGTCATTCCTCTTGACTCCCCTTGCAGATCCCCAAACCCCACCACAGCAGGCCTACAACCATGCACACACCAAGACAAGGGCTCGAATCGAGATGACCTTCGGCCTTCTGAAATCTCGGTTTCAGTGCGTGCACCACCTGAGGATTTACCCGGACAGAGCCTGTGATGTTATTGCTGCATGCGTAGTACTGCATAACATTGCAGGCCTAAGAAAGGAGAGACCCCCCCCCCGAGTGGCTGTTGATGTTGACTGGGAAAATGCTCCCATCTTCCCGGACAACATTAATGGCAGACTTGTCAGGGAGCAATATATTGCAAGTTTCTTCACTTAATTTTGGGATTTAGCCCCTTTATTTAATAAAAGAGCTTTTCCTGTGTGAGCATTTTGTTTAGCACTGGTGGTTCTTTGAAATTCTTTTACATTCATGAAAAGAGGACAGACACCAATGTTCTAGTTCTTTTTTTTTATTAAGCAGTCATTTGTCTTGGTTGCTTGGATCCTACGACAGCAAAAGTAACAAGGATTAAAACACTGTATTGCAGATATGGTTACTGTGTGCATTGAAACACTCACTTCTCTTTCTAGTTTCTGGATTTCCAGATCCAGTTTTCTGAGTGTCCGGCGTTTAATCTCTAGATCCAGCTCTATTTCTTGGAGCTTTCTCTTTTTGAGTCTGATTTTAACATCTGCCAGCTCTATCTGTCTCTCCAGGTGCTTTGCATAAAGTGTTCTGACAGTTTGTGAAGTCTGTAAAGGAAATGTCAGTTAGCACAGCAGGATTTGTTCATAACGTAGATTTACTTTAGCCAATACTCACAATGTTACCAGGCCGCTTAGGAGACTGTGCAGCATCCGGGTCCTGTTATACATTTTCTATTAGCACCACATCACTGACTTCATATCCTTCATGGAATAAATAAGCAGACCAATCCCATAAAACTGACATGCCTCAAGCCTTCTGGACTCCACTGACACAGTCTCCTCATCTGCAGACGTGCATTCTGCAGCTGCAGATGTGCCTTCCTCCTGCCGTATACATGCAGCGAGAGGACTCGGATTAAGATTTCACAGAACATACCAAGCCTGTGATTTCGAGACACTGTACTAACCGGATCATCTTCTGGTGGCTCCAAAAGTGTAATTGTGTTCCCAGACACTGCAAGGTTATCCAAAGTCAGACACTATATTATATTTGATTGTGTTCCATGTGCAGTAGAATTGCAGTACTTTGTGTACCTTGTATGAAGCGGACAGTTTCTGTGGCTGGGACAGAGTCAGTTATTGTCCCTCCCTGGATCCCCTCCATCACTGGCCTCCCTTTATTTAAATGGAGGCCAGTTCCTCTGCTGGAGTCACATCCTGGCTTGGTGGGCCGCCCCCTGTGCCAGTTCTATAGGCCTTTTTTTAACTGCTACAATCATACAGACATTCAACATGTCAGCAGACACCTCATCTATTCACCTCATTTGTTCTCGGTTATCTACTTTGGAGTCACTTACCAGCCTGCAAAATGTTCTTATATTTAATTTTTTCTTGCTGCCAGGTCCTTTTATGGCCAGACAGGTTTGTCCTTTATGAAGGACAGAAAGATAAAATAGATAAAAACGTTACATGAGGAAAATAGATTAAATGACACATTGTGGATAATTGTTTGCACCTAATCATACTCTACATTTCCTGAGTAACATGCACCTGCTTGTCACTCTTAAAGTATACAACAGTTAGTGGATTTGAAAAGTAACTCCTTTAATTGTAGCCTAATTATGACAGTTCCAGTGGAGCACTGTTTATTAATTGTACAGTTTTTGACCACTTACGCATTGAGCCGGTGGGCTATTGTCTGCCAGGCTCTCTCGCGTTCTTTACTTATGGCATTGGTATTGCCTTTTTTCCTTATAATATCCTTAACTTCGTCAGAGAACTCCGTCAGGAGCTGTTGTTCAGCGGCCGTGACATAGGACGCGCGACTTTTATCCATTTCCCCATCGGTGATTCTGTGAGCGATCGCGAGGTCTGCTTCAGTATGCCGTGCACACGCACTTATCCCAACTATCTTCACCTGGCTTAACCTAGCCGCACCTTCTCATCCTGGCTCAGCAAGCGTGCAACCAATTAAGCCAGGATAGGCTGCGCAAGCTAGGTCAAGCTGGGCTTGCTTAATTATCCTGGATTTCTTTATTCTGGTTTCGTGCAATACCCCTCGGGTGTCGTGCCAAGGCACTTATCCCCGACACAATTTGTTTCCCCTGTCTCGGGAGCGCGCACTGCCGCTCAGCAGCGTATGGTCGCTTATGATGATGGATTTCACCACGCAAACAAACGAAACAACGGCATAGGAGTGTCCTGAATAATTTTGCTGGAATTTTTGTTATTTCAGCGAGGATTTCTAGCGGCATTGAATATTAGATTTGTCTCCATTTTCGTAAGTTTGCTACTGTTTGGCTGACGAATTCTAGATCTCGTCACTAAATCAGTCCGCCCGCTTCACAGTAAAACAACTAAGCTCTCTTTTATATATATCCAAATCGCGGTTTTCGTAACTAGTCAACTTCTTTTTGTCGCTATGTCCATTCACCACATTGTTAGATATGAATAATGAAGTTTAATAAGTGATAAGCGATCCGTTGATCCAGAAAACCCGATTATTACACGCATTTATATATAATAATTAATACTTGCCAGAAAAACTTTGCACTTATACAATTTTTAAGGTACCTGGAAGTTAATCCATCATACTGCATAGGTTACATTCTGTCATCTCGTCTTTCAAGCTCAGTCTCTTCTCTTACACAAGCTGTTTTCACACAGTTTATCATATTTGATCATTTAAGTATGGAAAAGTTCACACTTTCTTCACAAAAGCTGACAGCTGCCTATTTAGTCTATAGACAGAATATGAGAGAAGTTTGGCATTCATATGCCAAAATGTAAAGATGTCACACATTCTAGCAGCCTGAAAATAATGGGCTGCAAGAATCTGTGTCCCCTGCCTTTAAAGCATGGAACATATGTAATCTTCACAATATTCTCTCTATTTGTACTATGTATCATGTCTACTAGCTGCTGTGAAGGAGATCCATTAATGTCTACAAATATTAAAGTTAGACAGGAGGTACATATTCTGGCAGCCTGTGTGAATCAGCCTGCCAGAATCTGTGTCCCCTGCCTTTAAAGCATGAAATATATCTAATCTTCACAATATTCTGTCTATTTGTACTATGGATCATGGCTAACATCTGCAGTGAAGGAGATCCATTAATGTCTACAAATATTAAAGTTAGACAGGGGGTACATATTCTGGCAGCCTGTGTGAATCAGCCCGCCAGAATCTGTGTCCCCTGCCTTTAAAGCATGAAATATATCTAATCTTCACAATATTCTGTCTATTTGTACTATGGATCATGGCTAACATCTGCAGTGAAGGAGATCCATTAATGTCTACAAATATTAAAGTTAGACAGGAGGTACATATTCTGGCAGCCTGTGTGAATCAGCCTGCCAGAATCTGTGTCCCCTGCCTTTAAAGCATGAAATATATCTAATCTTCACAATATTCTGTCTATTTGTACTATGGATCATGGCTAACATCTGCAGTGAAGGAGATCCATTAATGTCTACAAATATTAAAGTTAGACAGGGGGTACATATTCTGGCAGCCTGTGTGAATCAGCCTGCCAGAATCTGTGTCCCCTGCCTTTAAAGCATGAAATATATCTAATCTTCACAATATTCTGTCTATTTGTACTATGGATCATGCCTAATAAATGCAGTGAAAAAGATCCATTTATGTTTTCAAATAGAAGAGTTAGACAGGGGGTACAGATTCTGTGTGAATCAGTCTGCTAGGATTCGTATCCCCTGCTTATATTATTTATGATATATCCCACCATCAGATGTTTTTATTCATAGGTAGACTACCTTATGTCATACCAAAATACTGCAGTCAATATGATTTGGTTTACTCTTTATTTGATTCTAGCAGCCAGTATAACTCTGCACAAATAATGTTTTTCTTTTGCTAAGATTATCTTTATATTTTAGTATCATAAGTTTTAATTTACAGGGAATTTGTATGTCAATCTTTACAGGCTTTCTTAATATTATCAAAAAATGAAATAACATTTCGAAATCAATTAAAAGTAACTCATCCTCATTTGTTCATTGTAAGAGCAGCAAACTTAGCGGACATGGCCTAATAGTTCAATTAGCCTATTCATGCTAATTAGTTGGGTTCGTGGCACGGTACACAGCGTGCTGCAGGACTTTTGATACTTAGCAGTTAATACTCTATTCTTCATTTTGAGGACAAAATGAATCCAGAGGAGTACAAAAACATTTTACAATACAAACTTAACGGGACATACCCGTCTCTCTTAACAAAAAGAGACAAATTTTTGCTGAGACGAAAAGCATCCCTTTACGACATTGAAGGTAAGGCGATTGAGCGTCTTTTCTTATTATTAGCTTTACGTTAGAGTATGGTAATTAAACTGACTACCTATAAATCTATTTATTTTCCTTTATATAGATGAAGAGTTGTATTATTGGCGTCACAAAGGCACTGATAAAACTGTCAAGACAAAAGTTGTCTGTGGCACAGAGGAAGCCAATAACATTTTTAATGACTTCCATGCCAGTGCAACTGGGGCACATTGTGGCCAAACCAAAACCAGAG
Organism: Melanotaenia boesemani; assembly: GCF_017639745.1. Classification (NCBI taxonomy): domain Eukaryota; kingdom Metazoa; phylum Chordata; class Actinopteri; order Atheriniformes; family Melanotaeniidae; genus Melanotaenia; species Melanotaenia boesemani. Next base: position 3,234,267 of record NC_055682.1, on the reverse strand, counting down.
ACGCGATCTCTAAGAGGTTCTACTGGCCAGGCATGTCAGTGGACATTAATAACTGGGTATGTAACGCAACATCCATAAAACGTAATAATTCTGGAAAAATTGAAATTGTTTTTTTATTCCCATATATTAAAGTATGTAACTTTAATATCTCAATTCATAAACTGATGTCAGATGTTATGTCAGAGTTTTCCTCTTTTTGCATGTTTTAATTTAACAAAACTCTATTATTAAATTACACTCTACAGGTTGCACAGTGCTCAGCCTGTCAGGCCAGTGGCCCATCAATTAAAAAGCCATCAAAACTGACGCCAATTAAAGTAAGTCAATTAATATTGCTAATTTTATACCATTGTTAACGAATGTTCAAAATGTACATTATTCATTTATTTAAACGCATTTTCTTCAGGTTCAGTCTTTGAAGCCATCAAGAATGTGTTTAAAGTTTTTTTTTACTTGAAAAAACTTCTAAAAAAGAACCTTCATTACAGGTCTCTGAGCCATTTGAGTTGGTTGGCATGGATCTTATTGGGAAATTAACGGCATCAAAAAGTGGACATCAGTACATCTGCGTCATGGTGGACTATTTCACGAAATGGCCACAGGCGTATGCACTGAAATCTAAGTCGGCCAGTGAAGTGACGGAGTGCATACTGAAATTTGTTTATCAGTTTGGAGCCCCCAAAAGAATCTTGACCGACCAGGGGAGAGAATTTGTTAATTCTGTTAGTACCTTTGTCCTATCACAACACTGTAAACATGCTTAAAGCAAATTGTACAATATAAACGTATTAAATGGTAAACATGGCCATTTTAAACTTCCAAAATTTAAATGAAATAACTTAAAAGCCAAAAATGTTTTATTCATTGTTAATACTCCAGATCAACAAAGAAGTGTGTGGTGCCTTGGGCATCCAAAGGAGCCTCTGCTCTCCATATCATCCTCAAACCAATGGATTGGTTGAGAGGATGAATGGGACGATTCAGAGGTAAGTCCTTTACTTTTCCATACAACATTGCAACTTTTCATACAACTAATGAATACATATTTACTTAAATTTTTTTAAGTTGCCTTTTTAATAACATGTTTATGTGGAGGAATTTTTATCCAATAGCCATCCTACAACTAAACTTTTAATTTTTTTTTTTAATTTGTTTGCAGAGCCTTGAGTAAAGTGGTTGTCCGCCACCTAGAAGAATGGGATGATTTCCTGGATCCCATAATGTTTGGTCTTCGTACCAAAAAACAGATGACCACAAAATACTCACCATACTACCTCATGTTTGGACGAGAGGCTCGGTATCCCTCTGAAATTCCAGAGCATCTTGAGGTAGATTGGTCAGATACTTCACATGTTTGTTAAACTCTGTTACCTGCTACATATGCAAATAAACACATTACCAGTTTCACATAAAGCAGCAACCACATGAATATCTATGAGACATAATTTCATTTATAAGCATTTTTCAAACATAGGTAGCACAAAGTGCTTTACATATTACAAACAACAATGGTAAAAAGAAATTGTATTGTAACAACTATGTTCTATTATTGTAGTACACTTCCAATGATTTATCAAGTAGCAATAGCAAATGTTCTGTTGAAGAACTTATTACACAGACAAAATGTGTTTTTTCTATTCATTCTCTGTAATTTATCATTTCAGTCAAACACATAATATAATAAGAACAAAACACTGAAAAGATTCTAAACAATTAACATTTTGTGCTTTCCTCAAAGATTGACAACACTGTTGAGGAGGCAGTTGGAGCAGAGGAAATCTCTGTGAACATTGAGCGACATACTAAACTTTTGGAGGTTGTCAGGGAAAACCTCTCAAAAGGTCATGACAAAACAAAGGGCAAGATAAAACCTGATAAACAGCCTGAGCTGAAAGTAGGGGACAAGGTTTTGAGGAAAAATGTCCGAAATAGTAGCAGAAAAGGGGGTAAGCTGGAAGCTAGCTTCCTAGGGCCTTTTACTATTGTGGCCATGCAGGGAAAGAGTGCTGACCTTCAAGATCAGAAAGGAGTGATCTATCCAAGGATCAATGTTGACCAGCTGAAGCTCACCTTTGACCCCGTCCCCAGAGTTCCACACAAAAATCTTAGGAACCAACCAACTCCCCCCACAGCTCCAGCTCCCCAACCACCAGCTCCAACTCCTACACCTTCCTCAGTTCCAGCTACCCCACCATCAGCTCCAGCTACCCCACCATCAGCTCCAGCTACCCCACCATCAGCTCCAATTCCTCCACCATCAGCTCCAGCTCCAGCTCCGACACCCTCCGCAGCTCCAGCTACCCCACTTTCAGCTCCAACTGCCTCCGCAGCTCCAGCTCCTCCACCATCAGCTCCAGCTCCAACTTCTCCTGCAGCTCCAGCTCCCCCATCGCCTGCTTTCACTCCCAGACACACAAAAACTGTAGCAGAGAAGTGTAAGTACTAACTTAATAAACTAATTAACTAACTTCATACATACATACATACTGCATACATGAATGCATACAAATTTACTTGAGACAAGAAAACTTATATTTAGTGTTAAATTGTATTTAGCCCCTAAAATGTTTGCATAATTCATTCATTAATTCCCATAAGTAACAATTTTGAATGTTTTTGTATTTTTTTTTATTTTTGACAGACGTCAGAGATGCCTGGGCTGGAAATGTTTCCCATGTCCTCCTGTCCAAAGTGGGGGCATACAAAATGTTTTATTGGGACATATCCCAAATTGGACCAAATATGGAGATGGAAAGTGAGGTATACCTTAAGGCTTTAGAGTTTAACTGCTTTCTAAATTTACTATAAACCTAATTCCTTTCTAACCTTCAGATGAAATATGTTTTTACAGGCTATCAATGCATACATGTCAATCATTGTGAGGGATCACAACGCCCAAAACACACAAAAAGCAGCTGTGATTGACTCTTTTGCAATGACGGCAATATGGCAAGGAAAATCCTCAAGAATTAAGGTCTATATCTGTTTTATTGCAAACTTGGATGTACTCTTAAAAGCAGAGTATTTTTGGTAAACCTGAAATAGCAAATACTTTTATGGAACATATTTTTGTTATATTTTATATTTAGTATTACCGACAGCTAACTTTTATTTCTTTGTTTAATTCCTTGCAGATCAAACCCCTGGACTACCACATTCTTTTGGGGATCATAAATCAAAACCATCACTGGATATTGGCGGTATTTACAGAAATTAAAAAACATACCTGTAGTACAGGCAAAACTTATGTAAATTTTATATAACTCTTTTTTTCAGGCTATCTATCCACATGAAAAAAGATCCCTGCTAATGGGTCCTCTGGGAGAGTCCAAACAAAATATAAAGCGATGTTTGGAGAGAACAAGGTAAGATATGTTTCACCCACATGCATATACACTTGTGCTTGAAAGTTTCCATCCCTCCCATTAAAAGTGGAAAAAATCTGTTGCCAGTGAAACCAGTCAAATTAACAAAAAAAAAAAAGGTATATACATATTTCATGTAACTCATGACATTGATTTTGAATTATTTTGACAGAAATATATGAAAATATATAATAATAATAATAATAATAATAATAATAATAATAATAAAATTAACAAAAACCAAAAAAACAAATGAGCATAATTGGGCTCATGAACGAAATTTTTATTGAGCAAAACATTGAGGTGATCACTGCAATCAAGTGTTTTCAATAATGTTCTATAAGACTTCTTCATCTTTTAAAAGGTATTTTGGCCCTCTGTTCATGAGAAAGGTGCTTTAATCTGTCTGTTTTTTTTCTAAACTACAATCTAAAATCAATAACCTATTTTACTGAATTTAAAATTCGTAAATTTTAATTATTGTTACTTTTTGCTAATTCTTGTCATTTGAATGACTACAGTTAATTTAGTCTTTTCTTTAATGAAAGGGTATTTAAACTTTGAAGCACATCTGTATATAGTTTTGTGGGTATAATCTGCTATGTATGAATACTTTTGTCAAATGTGTAGTAATGATGGACTTGTTTTGTACTTTTGTAGGGCTTTCCTTAGAAACAAGGGATGCAATGTGTCAAGGTGGACATGTGACACAGTCGAACACCCCTTCCAAACAGATGGCACCTCATGTGGAGTGTTTTCACTGAAGGTATATCCCCCCACACACAGAGAAAGCCAATAAATCGGCTTTTGGTGAAGCATCTGTCACCACGTTTTAACTTTGATTTACTTACTCTCTCAGTTTGCAGAAAAAATCCTACAAAATGAGAGAATTCATTTCAGTGCTACCCAACAGGCCATCAACAGATACAGGATGGAAATAGCTGTCACTCTCCTCCTACAGACTGGTTAGTTATATGCTATACTAGACAGACAACAGTCAGTTAAAACCCTGACCATCATAGCACTTTTTGCTTTAGATTAAGACTCAACAACTTACATGATTTCAAGTCTCAACTAATATTGCTTACTTTGAACATATTAATGAAACATCCATATTACTTTTGTTACAAAAACATAGACCTCAACAGATGTGAGACAAGTCAAATTTCAGCTCCTTTTATTTTAAACAGATGACCTAAATGACTTGTGCTTCTATTGTGGGACAAAGGAGCATGAGACAGACATTGACTGGGTAAGAAAAAAGAGCAACTGTGAATTTTGAATAGTAAATTCTATATGTTGAGATGTTATTATTACTACTCTAGATCATTAGATTAATATTACTCTTGTTGGCTTGCACCATTTGGCCTTCATACTTTGCATGCATAAATTGTATGAGATTATTATTTGAAAACAATTGTCTTTTTCAGATCCAGTGTGATATTTGTCTGCGGTGGTTTCACCAGACCTGTGTAGGAAGCCCATCACCACAGGAAACTTTTGTTTGCCCAGCTTGTGTTCACTGAAAAGTGAAGGGGGATGAGCTGCTCTCAAATGCAGCTTCAGTGTTAACTATAATAATTATTGTTTTCATATGTTGCTTTAGGTGTACATTATTTTTTGGGATGTATATAGTTAATAAATTGTTTTGAAAAGTTAAATAAAGGTGTCAAGACACTGCAAATGTTGTGCCAAACAAATTGAAAATGCCCATCTCTTAACTATAGATAGCTGCCCCCCCCCCCAAAAAGTTCGACAAATAAAGTCTGATCTGCTACAGTTTGTTTGTACTAAGGACATCAAAAATCACTAGCTTTCTGACAATGTTGAATATTAAAAGACTTTATTAAGCAAAAAAAGAAGAACTTCCTTATATTAACTGCATATTTTAAGTATAACGTATTTATGAATGAAAGCATCTGATGGTGGGATATATTACAAACTATAAGCAGACGTAGAAATTCTTGCAGACTGAGTCACACTGGCTGCTAGAATTTGTATACCCTATATAACCACAGTTAAGAGACCTACCTTCCTCATATTTACAGCATTTACAGCACTTGCTGCCAGAATCTGTACCCCCTGTCTAACTCTTCTATTTGAAAACATAAATGGATCTTTTTCACTGCATTTATTAGGCATGATCCATAGTACAAATAGACAGAATATTGTGAAGATTAGATATATTTCATGCTTTAAAGGCAGGGGACACAGATTCTGGCAGGCTGATTCACACAGGCTGCCAGAATATGTACCCCCTGTCTAACTTTAATATTTGTAGACATTAATGGATCTCCTTCACTGCAGATGTTAGCCATGATCCATAGTACAAATAGACAGAATATTGTGAAGATTAGATATATTTCATGCTTTAAAGGCAGGGGACACAGATTCTGGCAGGCTGATTCACACAGGCTGCCAGAATATGTACCCCCTGTCTAACTTTAATATTTGTAGACATTAATGGATCTCCTTCACTGCAGATGTTAGCCATGATCCATAGTACAAATAGACAGAATATTGTGAAGATTAGATATATTTCATGCTTTAAAGGCAGGGGACACAGATTCTGGCAGGCTGATTCACACAGGCTGCCAGAATATGTACCCCCTGTCTAACTTTAATATTTGTAGACATTAATGGATCTCCTTCACTGCAGATGTTAGCCATGATCCATAGTACAAATAGACAGAATATTGTGAAGATTAGATATATTTCATGCTTTAAAGGCAGGGGACACAGATTCTGGCAGGCTGATTCACACAGGCTGCCAGAATATGTACCCCCTGTCTAACTTTAATATTTGTAGACATTAATGGATCTCCTTCACTGCAGATGTTAGCCATGATCCATAGTACAAATAGACAGAATATTGTGAAGATTAGATATATTTCATGCTTTAAAGGCAGGGGACACAGATTCTGGCAGGCTGATTCACACAGGCTGCCAGAATATGTACCACCTGTCTAACTTTAATATTTGTAGACATTAATGGATCTCCTTCACTGCAGATGTTAGCCATGATCCATAGTACAAATAGACAGAATATTGTGAAGATTAGATATATTTCATGCTTTAAAGGCAGGGGACACAGATTCTGGCAGGCTGATTCACACAGGCTGCCAGAATATGTACCCCCTGTCTAACCTTTCTATTTGAAAACATAAATGGATCTCCTTTACAGCAGCTAGTAGGCATGATACATAGTACAAATAGAGAGAATATTGTGAAGATTACATATGTTCCATGCTTTAAAGGCAGGGGACACAGATTCTGGCAGGCTGATTCACACAGGCTGCCAGAATATGTACCCCCTGTCTAACTTTTCTATTTGAAAACATAAATGGATCTCCTTCACAGCAGCTAGTAGGCATGATACATAGTACAAATAGAGAGAATATTGTGAAGATTACATATGTTCCATGCTTTAAAGGCAGGGGACACAGATTCTTGCAGCCCATTATTTTCAGGCTGCTAGAATGTGTGACATCTTTACATTTTGGCATATGAATGCCAAACTTCTCTCATATTCTGTCTATAGACTAAATAGGCAGCTGTCAGCTTTTGTGAAGAAAGTGTGAACTTTTCAATACTTAAATGATCAAATATGATAAACTGTGTGAAAACAGCTTGTGTAAGAGAAGAGACTGAGCTTGAAAGACGAGATGACAGAATGTAACCTATGCAGTATGATGGATTAACTTCCAGGTACCTTAAAAATTGTATAAGTGCAAAGTTTTTCTGGCAAGTATTAATTGTTATATATAAATGCGTGTAATAATCGGGTTTTCTGGATCAACGGATCGCTTATCACTTATTAAACTTCATTATTCATATCTAACAATGTGGTGAATGGACATAGCGACAAAAAGAAGTTGACTAGTTACGAAAACCGCGATTTGGATATATATAAAAGAGAGCTTAGTTGTTTTACTGTGAAGCGGGCGGACTGATTTAGTGACGAGATCTAGAATTCGTCAGCCAAACAGTAGCAAACTTACGAAAATGGAGACAAATCTAATATTCAATGCCGCTAGAAATCCTCGCTGAAATAACAAAAATTCCAGCAAAATTATTCAGGACACTCCTATGCCGTTGTTTCGTTTGTTTGCATGGTGAAATCCATCATCATAAGCGACCATACGCTGCTGAGCGGCAGTGCGCGCTCCCGAGACAGGGGAAACAAATTGTGTCGGGGATAAGTGCCTTGGCACGACACCGGCGCACGTCTGTGTAAAGGAACAGCTCTGCACCAGGGACATTGAGTTACTCGCTGTGGGCATGCGGCCGTATTACCTCCCGAGGGAGTTTTCACACGTTATACTGTTTAATGTGTACATCCCTCCCTCGGCCGATGCAGCAGCTGCTTGTGAGCTGCTCCACAGCGCAGTGACTCGGATGCAGACTCGCCACCCGCAGTCCCTCCTGCTCATCAGCGGGGATTTCAATCACACCTCGCTCTCTGCCACTCTCCCTACTTTCATCCAGTACGTGAAGTGCCACACCAGGGAGAACAAGACGCTGGACCTACTGTATGCTAATGTGAAGGACGCATACACCTCCGCCCCCCTCCCCCCGCTTGGACGCTCTGATCACAACCTCGTACATCTGCTCCCTGAATACACACCCAGGGTGAGAAGACAGCTGGCACAGAAGAAGTCCGTGAAAGTGTGGACCGATGAGGCCAATGAGAGACTGAGAGACTGTTTCCAAACCACAGACTGGGAGACACTCTGCAGCTCTCATGGAGAGGACATTGATGGCCTGACCCACTGCATCACGGACTACATCAACTTCTGTGTGGAGAACACTGTGCCAACCCGGAGGGTGCGGCGTTTCTCCAACAACAAACCCTGGGTGAGCCCTGAGCTTAAAGTCCTGCTGAACCAGAAGAAGAGGGTTTTCATTTCAGGGGACAGAGAGGAGCAGAGGAGAGTTCAGCATGAACTCCAGTACAAGATCAGGCGAGCCAAGGACAGCTACAGGAAGAAGCTGGAGGAGCGGCTGGAGCAGAAGAACAAGCGGGACGTGTGGAGAGGGCTGAAGGAGATCTCTGGATTTGGACAGAGTGGTGCCAGAGGGACAGCTGATGGAGACCAGCGCTGGGCCAATGATTAAAATCTGTTTTTTAACAGATTTGATTCTAACCCCACTCTCCCTGCCCCCCCTCCCTCCTCTTCACACATCCCCAGTCCAGCGTCAACCATCCCCTTCCCCCGACCACCTTCATCTTCACCTCCACTTTCACCTACCCCCCATCTCCACTCCACACCAATGGACTCCACCACCAGCCCCCCACTGCCCTCCACCTCCCCCCTCTCCCTTACATCGGCCCAGGTGAGGAGAGAACTGAGGCGGCTGAAGAACAAGAAAGCTGCAGGACCAGACGGCATCAGCCCCAGGCTGCTCAGGACCTGTGCAGACCAGCTCTGTGAGGTGCTCAGGTACATCTTTAACCTGAGCCTCAGCCTGGAGAAGGTCCCTGTCCTGTGGAAGACCTCCTGTGTGGTTCCGGTTCCTAAGATATCACACGCTAAGGAACTGAACCATTACAGACCCGTCGCCTTGACCTCCCACCTGATGAAGACCATGGAGAGGCTCATCCTCTGTCACCTCCGCTCCGTGGTGTGCACCGCGATGGACCCGCTGCAGTTTGCCTACAGGCCAAACATTGGGGTGGATGATGCTGTCATCTACCTACTGCACAGGACGCTGGCTCACCTGGAGACCGCTGGGAGCGTCATGAGTCATGTTTTTTGACTTCTCCAGTGCGTTCAACACCATCCAGCCGGCGCTGCTGCGGGGGAAGCTGGGTGGAGCTGGAGTGGATGGAAAGTTAGCTGCGTGGACCATCGACTACCTCACCAACCGGCCACAGTACGTGCGTCTGCAGAACTGTGTGTCTGAGGTGGTAGTCTGCAGCACGGGGGCCCCTCAGGGAACAGTGCTCTCACCGTTCCTCTTCACCCTCTACACCTCAGACTTCACCTACAACACCAGCAGCTGTCATCTCCAGAAGTTCTCTGACGACTCAGCCATTGTGGGCTGTGTGTCTGAGGGGAACGAGCTGGAGTACCGGTCAGTCATCATGGACTTTGTGGACTGGTGTGAGCGCAACCACCTGTGCTTAAACACCAGTAAGACCAAGGAGATGGTGATGGACCTCCGGAGAAGGACACTACCCCACACACCGGTGAACATCCAGGGGAAGGACATTGACCCGGTGGACAGTTTCAAGTACCTGGGTGTTCACCTCAACAGTAAACTGGACTGGTCACACCACACAGACGCCCTGTACAAGAAGGGCCGAGTGGAGGCAGAGTCGCCTCCACCTCCTGAGGAGACTGAGGTCCTTTGGAGTATGCAGGCCTCTGCTAAGGACATTTTATGTCTCTGTGGTAGCCTCTGCTGTCCTCTACGCCGTTGTCTGCTGGGGAGCGAGCAGCACTGACCGGGACAGGAAGAGACTGAACAAGCTGGTCAGGAGGGCCAGCTCTGTCCTGGGCTGCCCGCTGGACTCTGTGGAGGAGGTGGGTGAGAGGAGGATGTTGGCCAAGCTCACATCCATCATGGACAACACCTCTCACCCGCTGCACCAGACTGTGGAGGGGCTGAGCAGCTCCTTCAGCAGCAGACTGAGACACCCTCAGTGTAGGAAGGAGCTACCGCAGGTCCTTCATTCCCACTGCTGTCAGACTGTACAACTTATCTGTATAGTCATAATACTGTGTAATATTTATTTATATTTTACTGTGCAATACCCCCCATTATCAATGTCAATATTCTTCATATCCCACCATCACCATGTAAATATGTATATAGTCTGTGAAGTTGTTGTTATATTCTATATATATATATAGTATATATATATATATATCTTTTATATTTATAATGGTACATATTATTTCTTTTCTTAGACTTTTTCTTGTAAATAATTTATATTGCACCTTCTTGCTGTGATGCATGTTCACCTTATTCTGTCTTTCTGCACTTTATTCTATAACAAGAGCTGCTGTAACAAGTGAATTTCTCCACTGTGAGATAATAAAGTCTAATCTAATCTCTCTAATCTAATTTATCTTGCTTTTAATCATTTTAATGTAATTTATGATTTTATTGTGATTCTTGCTATGTGTTGCTGCCTTTTACTATTTCTTCCTATTTGTAATGCTTTTGTTTTATGTAAATCACTTTGAATTGTCCCGTACATGAAACGTGCTGCACAAATAAACTGCCCTGTCTTGTTTTGGCATTTCTTTGGATGAAGTCATTTGTACAAACAAAGGTCGGGATCATTCTAGTTTTAATTAAGGCTGACATGGGCGGGGAAGTTGGTTGAAATCTAGCATGAGAACGTAGAATGTGTTCTTCTAGGTGGAGTCGATTTACAGGAAACATTCATTGCTGCTCCTCCCTCTCCTGACAGTTACTGGTGAATCAGCAGTCAGAAATCAGGTCAGAAATATGTCCACCTGAACAAAACAAGTCACCTGACATCAACTCTTTACTGACACGTTACAGTTTCTATAGACATGTTATTGTTGGCAGAAACATCAGTTTTTGTGGAGAGAAAACCTGATTTTCTGACAGGTCTGTAATCAACCCTCTTTTGTTTTTCACCTTCTTCAGGTTCATCAGGACACAGTCTACTCCTCAAAACTACTGACTATCATTACCATCTATCCATCCATCCGTCCACCCACCCATCCATTCATTCATCCGTCCACCCATTCATCCACCCATCCATCCATCCTTCCATACACCCGCCCATCCATCCATCCATCCATCCATCCGTCCACCCATCCATCCATCCATCCATCCATCCATCCATCCTTTCATCCATCCATCCACCCATCCTTTCATCCATCCACCCATCCATCCACCCACCCATCCATCCATCCATCCACCCATCCATCCATCCACCCATCCATCCATCCATCCACCCATCCATCCATCCATCCATCCTTTCATCCATCCACCCATCCATACACCCACCCTTCCATCCATCGACCCATCCATCCATCCGTCCACCCATCCATCCATCCATCCATCCATCCTTTCATCCATCCACCCATCCTTTCATCCATCCACCCATCCATCCACCCATCCATCCACCCATCCTTTCATCCATCCACCCATCCATCCACCCACCCATCCATCCATCCATCCACCCATCCATCCACCCACCCACCCACCCATCCATCCATCCACCCATCCATCCATCCATCCATCCATCCATCCTTTCATCCATCCACCCATCCATCCACCCACCCATCCATCCATCCACCCATCCATCCATCCGTCCACCCATCCATCCATCCATCCATCCATCCATTCATCCATCCACCCATCCATCCATCCACCCATGCATCCATCCATCCATCCACCCACCCATCCATCCACCCATCCATCCATTCATCCATCCATCCATCCATCCATCCATCCATCCACCTGTCAATCCATCCATCCATCCTTCCATCCATCTGTCCATCCATCCATCCATCCATCCATCCATCCATCCACCCGTCAATCCATCCATCCACCTGTCAATCCATCCATCCATCCATCCATCCATCCATCCACCCGTCAATCCATCCATCCACCTGTCAATCCATCCATCCATCCATCCATCCATCCACCCGTCAATCCATCCATCCACCTGTCAATCCATCCATCCATCCATCCATCCATCCATTCATCCATCCATCCATTTCTTTTGCCCCCTTTTCCACCATGTTGTTCAGCTCAGTACGTCATTATTTCAGTTCTACATACAAAAGCTGATAACAGCATGACACAGCTACGATGTCATGCTGTTACAAACAGGTAAAGGTACAATTAGCTGTGGAAACACAACAGAGATCAGAGTTAACCAAACCAAACCACACCAAACTGTCCCTCCCTGAGCCGGACCCCATGCTGGAAACGGGGCTTCTCAGTCACCATCTACATCTTGTGACCGTTAGTTGTGAGTTCAAACATAGACCAGTGGATGGAGAGCTTTGCCTTTCAGCTCAGCTCTCGCTTCACCACAACAGACCAGTGCATCTCCTTCATTACGACTGATGAAGCTCCAATCCACTGGTCTATGTCTCGCTCCATCCTACCAGCACTCGTCAACAAAATGCTGACATACACTCAAAACGTAATGATGGAGAAATGAAGAAGAAAACAGAACCACATTATCTGTAAAATCAGGGCGAAATCCCAAACTTCCCAAATGAAATATTTACTCCTTTAACCACTACTGGGTAAAACCTTATAATGTTATTAGAAGCTGCAGAAAACACAGATGCGACTTTCAGTGCCTTGAGGAACAAAACTTGTGTGACGGGGTTCATCCGGCTACACACCTGTGGGTGTCAGAATGCTGATCACACCAGTTTGCTCTGATTAAATACATCATTGGATGGTTTAAAGTTTGTATTTGTATTTTGTATTTGTTTAAAAAGCTTTTTAAATGAATGAAATAAAAAATATTTTAGCAATCTAAGAAGGAACTTCCAAAGCAATGGAAATTAGTTTTTCCCATTTTTATCCCCAGTAAATGAACTGGCACTGAGATCAGCTTTGAAGGTTTGAAGGGAGCCTTTTCCAGACGCCATGTTTCAGCTCCTTCCAAAGATGCTTAATAGGATTTAGTTCAGGGCTCATAGAAGCCACTTTAGAATAGTCCATGTTTTCCTCTTAGCCATTCTTGGTGTTTTTAGCTGTGTTTATGGTCATTGTCCTGTTGAAAGACCCATGACCTGCGACTGAGACCAAGCTTTCTGACACTGGCCAGCACATTTCTCTCTAGAATCCCTTGATAGTCTTGAGATTTCATTGTACCTGCACAGATTCAAGACAACCTGTACCAGATGCAGCAAAGCAGCCCAGAACATAACAGAACCTCCTCCATGTTCCACAGCAGGGACGGTGTTCTTTTCTTCATATGCTTCATTTTTCTGTCTGTAAACATAGAGCTGATGAGCCTCAGCAAAAAGTTCCATTTTTGTCTCATCTGTCCAAAAGGACATTCTCCCAGAAGCTTTGTGGCTTGTAAACATGCAGTCTCTCTATTTGATTTGTCGTAAATTTTCCTCCTGCGGCCACGTCCAGGGAGGTTGGCTACAGTCCCATGGATCTTACATTTCTGAATATGTGCAACTGTAGTCACAGGAACATCAGGCTGCTTGGAGATGGTCTTATAGCCTTTACCTTTAACATGCTGTCTATAATTTTCTTTCTAACCTCCTGAGACAACTCTTTTCTTTGCTTCCTCTGGTCCATGTTGAGTGTGGTACACACCATGTCACCAAACAGCACAGTGACCACCTGTAGCCTATATATAGGCCCACTGACTGGTTACAAGATTGTAGACACCTGTGATGCTAATTAGTGGACACACCTTGGATTAACACGTCCCTTTGGTCACATTATTTTCAGTCTTTTCTAGAGGGACCATCATTTTAGTCCAGGCCTGTTTCATGAGTTTATTTTTTTTAAATATTTCTGTTGAAACATGGTTAAAAAGCAACGTCTGACTTTCACTGGTTAAATTTCATAGAATTATTTATTATTACTTTTTTCAGATTCAAGTTGTTTCTGTGACCATTGTGAGTTTTTCTTTCATTAACCCTTGCGCTCTCTTGACTCGCAACTGGGTCAAAACGCCCCTCGTTTCTCTTCTCCGCCTGGGTCAAAACGTCCCCACCACCACCACCAACAACCACTGGGTCAAAACGTCCCAGCCACCACCAACAACCACCGGGTCAAAAAATCCCCATGGGTCAAAACGTCCCCACCACCACCACCACCACCACCACCAACCAAGCACTACCGGGTCAAAACGTCCCCACCACCACCAACACCTATTTCATTTCAAAGTGTAATGTTATAATAATAATAATAATAATAATAATAATAATAATAATGCATGTCATTATAGAATGAGGACAAGTGAAAAATGTTACTTTTACAGTTGTCAAGGTAGATTTTTATTCGTCCCCACCACCACCACCACCACCAACAACTACCGGGTCAAAACGTCCCCACCACCAACCACTGGGTCAAAACGTCCCCACCACCACCAACAACCACCGTGTCAAAACGTCCCCATGGGTCAAAACGTCCCCACCACCAACCAACCAACCAACCAACCAACCAACCAAGCACTGGGTCAAAACGTCCCCACCACCAACCAACCAACCAAGCACTGGGTCAAAACGTCCCCACCACCACCACCACCAAGCACTGGGTCAAAACGTCCCCACCACCACCAAACAACCACTAAGCAAGCACTAGCGGGTCAAAACGTCCCCACCACCAACCAACCAACCAAGCACTGGGTCAAAACGTCCCCATGGGTCAAAACGTCCCCACCACCAACCACTGGGTCAAAACGTCCCCACCACCACCAAACAACCACCAAGCTAGCACTACCGGGTCAAAACGTCCCCACCACCAACCAACCAACCAAGCACTGGGTCAAAACGTCCCCATGGGTCAAAACGTCCCCACCACCAACCACTGGGTCAAAACGTCCCCACCACCAAACAACAAGCACTACCGGGTCAAAACGTCCCCACCACCAACCACCAAGCAAGCACTACCGGGTCAAAACGTCCCCACCACCAACCACTGGGTGAAAACGTCCCCACCAACAACCAACCACCGGGTCAAAACGTCCCCATGGGTCAAAACGTCCCCACCACCAAACAACCACCAAGCAAGCACTAGCGGGTCAAAACGTCCCCACCACCAACCAACCAAGCACTGGGTCAAAATGTCCCCATGGGTCAAAACGTCCCCACCACCAAGCACTGGGTCAAAACGTCCCCACCACCACCAAACAACCACCAAGCTAGCACTACCGGGTCAAAACGTCCCCACCACCAACCAACCAACCAAGCACTGGGTCAAAACGTCCCCACCACCAAGCACTGGGTCAAAACGTCCCCACCACCACCAAACAACCACCAAGCTAGCACTACCGGGTCAAAACGTCCCCACCACCAACCAACCAACCAACCAAGCACTGGGTCAAAACGTCCCCACCACCAACAACCAACCACTACCGGGTCAAAACGTCCCCCACCACCACCACCACCACCACCACCACCACCAACAACAACCACCTATTTCATTTCAAAGTGTAATGTTATTATAGAATGAGGACAAGTGAAAAAAAATGCTACTTTTACAGTTTTCAAGGAAGGTAGATTTTTATTAATCTTTCCAGCACATACCTTCAATTTGGTGAGTACAGAGATCATTGTGCAGGACAGTTAGCTGAATAAGAAAAATGCATTGTACTATAAATTTAACCCTTGCGCTCTCCTGGCTCGCACCTGGGTCAAAACGCCCCCTCGTTTCTCTTCTCCGCCTGGGTCAAAACGTCCCCACCACCAACCAACCAACCACCGGGTCAAAACGTCCCCACCACCACCAACAACAACCACCGGGTCAAAACGTCCCCACCACCAACCAACCAACCACCGGGTCAAAACGTCCCCACCACCACCAACAACAACCACCGTGTCAAAACGTCCCCATGGGTCAAAACGTCCCCACCACCAACCAACCAACCACCGGGTCAAAATGTCCCCACCACCACCACCAACAACCACCGGGTCAAAACGTCCCCATGGGTCAAAACGTCCCCACCACCAACCAACCAACCACCGGGTCAAAACGTCCCCATGGGTCAAAACGTCCCCACCACCAACCAACCAACCAACCACCTATTTCATTTCAAAGTGTAATGTTATTATAAAATGAGGACAAGTGAAAAAAAAAATGCTACTTTTACAGTTTTCAAGGAAGGTAGATTTTTATTACTCTTTCCAGCACATACCTTCAATTTGGGAGTACAGAGATCATTGTGCAGGACAGTTAGCTGAATAAGAAAAATGCATTGTACTATAAATTTAAATGCACACACACATATACACACATATACACACACATATATATATATATATATATATATATATATATATTCTTTTTACATTCACTTCAAGCAATCAGACGGCCACCTGCTGTGGGTCGCGTGATTGCTATGAAAGAGGCAACGGGCCTGTTGGTAAAAGCACATAATCAAGTTTCCCACGGTACTGTGCCTACCCTCCATTAGGAGGTCGTACCGCAACATGGGACGCGGAACGTAACGCTTAAACCTCTTCCCGTATTTGTAACCGACCACGACCATACAGTTCTCGCCCATCATATATTCGGTAGCCTGTTCCAGCATGTCACGTCCCAAAGAATCCACGATGCCGTTGTTGAGCTTACACAGCCTCTTTACTTCGGTGTCCTGGACGTGAACAAACGTCAGCAGGCCTTCGGGGGAGATCCACTCCTTGGGCGGCCTGTAAAACGTAACGTCCATGTCCACGTACATCAGCGCGTTGCCGGTCAGAACCGAAGCACGCTCGGGGGTACACATGCCTCTCACGACCTCTTTGAATCGGGCAGCCTCGTACATAGCCATTTGCCTGAGGTAGTCCATGAAGTATACCTCGTTGTATTCGGCAGGTATCCGCTCGTACGTCTCCGGAGGATAAAGTTCGGGTAGGTCTTCCAGGCATACGGCGAGCAGATTTTCTCCTCGGACCTGCCGGAGCATTTCACGCTCGTTGGTCATGCGCCATCGGGAGTAGAACAACACGTGCACGTAGTCGAGCATGGTCTTGGATTGGTGCCTTATTTTAGAAACATAGTCATGTTTCTCTCCCGCTCTGCCCGCTGGCAGAGGACGTCCAAACACGCTGGCCCACGTGTACATTATTATGTCGGGTGTTAGAGTTACGTAGTGATCGGGAATCTTATACTGAAAGTTTTCCAGCATATACCTTTTTACGCTCTCTTTGCCTCCGACAATGCATGACGAGGAGGAAGAAGAAGAAGAAGAAGAAGAAGAAGAAGAAGAAGAAGAAGAAGAAGAACAAGAAGCCATTATGTGTACTACTGGGACAAAAACTCAACTGTGGGGGCCTTCTATGTAAGCTGTGTCCTTTAAGTATCTACATGTAAGCCCGCCCTCCCCCTTCTGTTATGTGGGCAGGTTTTTTGTGGTAAGATGACAGCAGGTTGATGTTCATGGTGCTGAAGGAAACAACGGATCTGAAAGACAGAAAAAAAAGAAATGAATAAAAAATAAAACTTGAAATGTTGTTGTTGTTGTGAAAGATTTTTGTTTTTGGGGTATTTCAAATAAAGTTAACGTGCCCACAACCACCACCACCACCACCACCACCACCACCACCACCACCAAGTCTTTGTTGTTTTCGTGCTCGTACTAATTGCACCTGGATTCCCAAACTACTACTACTACTACTACTACTACTACTACTAGTACTACTACTACTACTACTAGAGCTATGAGCAGAACTAGAGGATTAAAGACGGTCCTGGACCCTAACAAAGAGGATAAGGTTGAGCATCAAAGCAAGGAAGAAGAAGAAGAAGAAGAAGATGAGGATGAGGAGGATGAAGAGGATGAGGAGGATGAGGAGGAGGAAGAGGAGGAACAACAACAACAACAACAACAAACGCTCGTCTCGAGAAATGGACAAATAACATGGTACACGTCTCCGTCGCAGGCCGACCGGTACAGTGGCTGCGAGGAGAGTTACGGTGGTCTCCGTGACGATAGTGATGATGATGATGCTGCTGCTGCTGATGCTGATGCTGATGCTGATGGTGATGACCACCAAAGACAAAGGAAAAAACAGCACCACCACCACCAACAACAACAACAACAACAACAACAGGGACCCACAGAGTACGCAAGAGCTCGCATTCGGGACACGGTTTCGGCCTTTCGCCTCTTTCTAACGTATGACATGGAACGGCTTATACTAGACAGCACAAACGCGGCGGGTCTGCGAAAATACGGCATACAAAGACAAAACGGGAGGACCGTGAAGAGACCGAGACTCCTCGCGGGCGCAGCGGCAGTAGACCAGGACAAAGAACAAGACAAACGACACGAACAACATCAAGAAGAAGAAGAAGAAGAAGAAGAAGAAGTTGATGATGAAGAAGAAGTTGATGAAGAAGAAGAAGTTGAACAAGACAAACAAGAACAAGATGATGATGATGATGATGATGATGATGATGATGATGATGGAAACCAAGAAGAACATGAAAAAGAAAAGCGAGGTCCGCGTGGTGGTGGCGGCGGAGGTGGCAGTAGCAGCGGCAGAAGCAGCAGTAGCAGCGGCAGAAGCAGCAGCAGCGGCAGAAGCAGCAGCAGCAGCAGCAGCAGCTGGAGAGAGATGGATGCGGTGGATCTGCGAGCGTACGTGGGCCTGCTCATTCTGGCGGGTGTGTATCGCTCTCGAGGAGAGGCCGCGGCCAGCCTGTGGCACGCAAAGAGCGGACGCCCTGTCTTTCGCGCAACCATGCCGCTCAAAGTGTTCTACTCGTACTCGGCGGCGCTGCGTTTTGACGATCAAAGCACCAGAGCGGAGAGACGCGCCACGGACAAGCTCGCGCCCGTCAGGGAACTGTGGGACATGTGGACGGAGCGACTCTCCTCTACGAGCCCGGCTCCGAAGTAACGGTGGACGAGCAGCTGGTTCCGTTCCGAGGTGAGTGGAGTGGAGTGAGTGGAGTGGAGTGAGTGAATGAATGAATGAATGAATGAATGAATGAATGAATGAGTGTTATGATGATGATGATGATGATAATAACTATTTTTTTTATCGTCTGTGTCCTTTTCTTTTTTCTTTCTTTTTTTGTTGTTGTTGTTCTTGGACATCGTTTTTTCCCCCCTTTTCTCTTCAATGACCACCACCACCACCGTCACCATCACCACCACCACCACCACCACCACCACCATCACCACCATCATCACCACCATCATCACCATCACCATCACCATCACCACCAACGCCACCTCTCACAACACCAGGTCGTTGTCCATTCCGCCAGTACATGCCCAACAAACCAGCCAAATATGGAATCAAATCGTGGGTAGCGTGCGACGCCAGGTCCAGCTACGCGTGGAAGATGCAAATCTACACAGGGAAAAGACAAAAACAAAAACAAACAACGGAGGCAACAACAACAACAACAACAACAACAACAACTGTGGCTGCTGCTGCTGCTGCTGAGGAAAACCTGGGCACCAGAGTCGTGCTCGAAGTGACCGAGGGACTCAGGGACCGCAACATCACGTGTGATAATTTCTTCACGTCCTACGATCTCGCTATGAAACTCCTCTCTCCGGCGGACCGCAACAACACCTTGGTCGGTACGCTTCGAAAAAACAGACCGGAGATCCCGGCCGCCTTGCTCGCGGTCAAGGGCAGGCAAATCTTTTCTTCCCTGCACGCGTTCACGAGCCGAGCCGCGCTCGTTTCTCACGTAGCTAAAAAGAACAGAGCGGTAGTGCTGCTCAGCACGCGCCCCGAACACCGCCGCAGCAGCAGCAGCAGCAGACGCCGCTGGAGCGCAGGTGGTGGGCGTGATTCTTCTTCTTCTGAGGAGGAGGAGGAGGATGAGGAGGATGCAGCAGCAGCAGCAGCAGCAGCAGCAGCAGCAGCAGCAAGAGGCAAAGAGGGAAGCGCAAGAAGAAAAAGAAGAGGAGGAAAGCAAAAACAACAACAACAACAACAACAACAACGAGTCCAAAAGCCCGAGATCATCCTTAGCTACAATCGCAACAAGGGAGGCGTAGACAACCTTGACAAATGCGTAGCCACGTACAGCTGCCGGAGGATGACCTCTCGCTGGCCCGTGGCCGTTTTCCACAACATCATCGACGTGTCTTGCTACAACGCCTTCGTGCTGTGGCGAGAAATCAATCCGGATTGGTTACAGCGCAAGCGCAACAAGAGAAGGCTGTTTCTGGAGCAGCTGGGACTAGCGCTCGTGGACCCTTTGATCCGACGCAGGACCCACATGCCCCGCGGGGCTCCGGCTTCAGCTTCCATCGTCGTCGTCGCCTCTGCCTCCGACAACAACAACAACAACAAAAACAACAACTCTGCCTCCGCTTCAACCAAGAAAACCAGAACGCTTGTCGAGCCTAGGAGGGCGTCGGCAGCAGCGTCGGCAGCCACAGGAGCAGCCACAGGAGCAGCCGGAGCAGCAGCATCAGCATCGGCATCATCATCATCATCATCAGCAGCAGCAGCAGCAGCAGCAGCAGCAGCATCACAACAAGAACGAGAACAAGAACGAGAACAAGAACGAGAACAAGAACGAGAACAAGAACGAGAACGAGAACGAGAACAAGAACCAGAAAGAGGACGAGGACGAGGAGGACGAATACGAGCACGAGGACGAGGAGGAATACGAGGACGAGGACGAGCGTCTTGTGTTGGGGAGACTACGAGAGACCCGGAAGAGTATCCGAACAACAACATCGCACCTACTACAACATCCTCATCCTTGTGCTCAGATGCCAACGTTGTTCACGTCGAGGAGGAGCAGGAGGAGCAGGAGCAGGAGGGGGAGGACGCCGCTGTCTCCGCCGATGATGATGCAAACACGTCCCCCGCCACAGCGTTGCCAGCGGCAAACAAAAAACAAAAAAGCAAAAGGAAACGATGTCAGATATGTCCCTGGAAAAAAGATTGTAAAACGGTAAATGTGTGCTACGCGTGTAAGAGATATGTGTGCAGAACCCGAGCGGTCATGTACTGTCCGTCTTGCTGTAACGCAGATGCGGAAACTTCAGCGGGAGCGGTCGTACCGGGAGACCAGAGAAAAAAAAAATAAATGTAAAAAAAAATAAAAAGAAAAGAGAAACACAATAAATCGTTGCAACAAAATCATGGTCCTTGTGTTCTTTTGGGTTTCCTGACTGACAGCAAAAAAAAAAAAAAATAAAAAATAAAAAATAAAAGTACAGAAAAAAAAATAAAACAGGGATGAACTCCAAAAACAAAACAAAAAAAAACAACAAAAAAAAAAGAGGTCAGAGAGCTAACACGATCCCAAAGGCAAGAAAAAGAAAAAGAAAAAGAAAAAAGAAAGAAAATCAAACCAAATAAAGTATGAGATAAACCAAAAGCCTGTGGTATACATTGAAATGAGCGAAGAGAGCACAAGGGTTATCCGAAGGGAACCAACAACTTTGTCCACGTGTGTATTTAATGAGAAATATTGTCTAAGTTAGTTTGGCGTTTGTTGGGAAGCTGAGTTGTTTGTACAAGCCAAGCCGGGTTTGTTCTGGTTTTTAATTAAGGTTGTCATGTGCAGGACTGAAATCCAACATGAGGCGATTGGTTTGTCACGGCCTCAGAGTGTAGAATGTGTTCTTCTTCCAAGTAGAGTCAATTTACAGGAAACATTCAACGTTCCTCCTTCGCTGCACGTTTAGATTCACAAGTGTGTCAACACTCATTTTTAATTAGGTCATAAATATGGCTACACACACACACACACACACACACACACGCACACACACACACGCACACACACACACACAAAAAAACAGTCACCTGACACAAACTCTTCTCTGACACTCGTTCTTTGTTTTATTTTCACATCCTCTATAGAAATGATAGTTTTGTTATCAGGAACGTTGAAATACAACCTGATCTTCTGACCCTCTTATGTTCTTAAACTGGAAGTTTGCCTACAAGTGATACCTGCACATGCAGCGGGCCAAACCAAGGTGACAGGTTGGTATGTGCTGTCCTTGTCTGACACCATCAGCTGCATGGTTTCACTGAGCCTCATAAGACAAAGAAACAACCTTCACCAGGCTACATCATGACCTGCAACACTTTACAGGACTTACAGCCGCTGGTTCGACTAACCCCGTCTTTTTACTGGTCACTGTCCTTGACGATAACAGTAATAAACACACACACATCTAAAAACTGTAAGCGTACATTATAGCCATTATTATCAGCGTGTTCAGACACTGTGTCTGTGTGTGCTGCGTATCTATGATCAATATGTGGGTTCTTTTAATAACCTACTTCCATATCACTGCAAAAACAATCCATCTGATCCTTCAGACCAAGTCAAACCCAGCTCCTTATTGGCGAGTACAGACTTCAGTGTGGTTTTATTTATCTATATTTAGATAAAATCCAATAAATAAATATCTTATAAAAGACCTCTAACCAAGGATTGCAAGGTGCATGCAGGGGTGAAGGACCACAGAGTGCTTTCTACGATTTTATTTATTTCTTTAAATCAATCGTAAAGCGTACTGGCACATTGCAGTGCTCCCTTTCCCTCTATAACTTTGCACTATCCAGATTTCTCATCATTAGTAGATTCTTAAAATAGAAAAATACACCTTTTATCAGAAAAGAATTACTTTAAAACAATATGATTGCTTCAGGGAAAATTTTTCCAGCTTCCATGAAAAAGAGAAATATAAACTCTGTCCACTACATCCTGATCCAAGCTGATGAAAGCATCTTATGTGTCAAAGGTTGGCAGGGGCTGGTATCCAGTTCTGGTCCTCCTCGATCGGTAGATGACCACTCCACATGCCAGGAGGCAGCCGGCAATAAAGACGAGGTTTGCGCCCAGATTCAGGCTCAGACCGGATGCTGGAAGGAGAAAATAGTCGTTCAGCTTGAGGTGCTTATTTTCCTACCAGGTCAGAGTGTGTGGTATAAAAGATGTTCGGTCTGCTCTCTGGCCAATTATTTCTCTACACGATGCAAAGTTCACAGTTACCACTGGGTTGGGATTAAAATGTTTAATTAGAATTTTTTTTATCAATCCCATGATTTTCTTTGATTTATCACAATCACTTGAATTTTCTTTTAATAATCATTTGATTTTCTCTCTGTTTCAGTTTATTTTATTTCTAAAAAGGGACGGTGCATATTTATGTATTTGGCAAATCATGATTAACTGCAGGATTTTTTATATTAATCACTTGATTTTCTTTGATTAATCACAATTAAATTCTTTTTTTATTGTATGATGTTTAGTGATTTATCACAATTATGGAACCAATTGCAATAAATTGCAGCTATAAGCAAAATGAAATAATAAAAAAAAAGATTATTCATGAGGAAAACTAAGATAATAACCTCAAGCGTGTGTAAATACTTGGTTTTCTACCATTAACCTTTTCTCTTAGCTTAAAATTTGATAATCACTTATTTTTATGAACATTCTCACAAACTGGTATAATATTTTATTTTATGCATTGGCACGTGCTGCGATGCTGTCGCTCTCTTTGTTAAACTGTAACTGGATGAAAAATAGCTTGTTTTGGTTTAAACTTCTTTCAAAAGGAACTGAATAACTGCCGATCTGTGTTTGAGTTTTTGGTTTGGCAGAAATGGCGGTTAATGTTAAATCAGTTGTGAATTTTCCCTCATTCCCCTCTGGCCTGCTGCAGGAGATGGGAGAGGCCTGGCCGCTGTCTGCATGCCCCTCCTGCTCTCCACAGAATAAATGTGCACATCCTGATCCCTGGATCATCATCATATTTGTTTGAGTTTTACAAAAAACTAGCAGTATGACACAAGCACGGTATGTCGGGAACAGGTTTGAAATGAGTGTGCACTTCTTTCCCCCATGTGAACGGGTGGAGATTGGGTGGAGATAAAGAGGGATAGATCTCAACACATCACCAGTTCCTGTGATTGTGCCAGCAGTCTACATACAGATGGCCTTCCAGTCCAGCACCCCTCTCCTGTGGTTTGTCTGTATGTGTATTTAGTCAGTGAATAATGGACTTTTAAAAAACTACCTTTACATGCAATAAAATAATTTTCTGTTTTAATTACTACGTTAACACGTAACATGCCCAGCCCTTGTTGAAATACAACAGAAACTACGTAGCAGCACCCTCATCTTTTCCCCTGACTGCAGGTGCACACTCACCTGTCTTCTCAGAAGTCTTAACCAGGTGCAAAGGCCCCTGGGAAATGAAGTGACTGCTGGTCTGAGATGCAGCTTCTCTTTTGCCGCGATGGTTCTCAGAGTTGGACCCGAGGCATCCCTGGGAGCACCGGGTTCCAGGAACATCACTCTCACACAGGATGACTGAGCAGGTGATGTAGACCTGCAGACACACGGAGGTCAAGTCCAACATTTGGACATTTTAATGACGTCCCAAACATGAGAAACCAGCTTTTACAGAGTAAAGAACTTCTTTCATCCGGACATGTTCTGTTAGATCGGTTTTAAACACACTGAATTATTGGGGAATATTAAAGACTTTGGCTTTTGAGTCACTGTTTTGCTCATCATGGCTGGACTTGTTGTCAGCTGCTCTAAGTGGTTTTAAGCTGTGCGTGATGATGGTGGCTTTCCATATCAGACTGTGATAACAGCAGAGGGCACTGCTGAACATCAGATATCCAAACATGCATCTGTTTTTACCTCTGTTGCTCTTCTCCTTCTAATTCCCTGGTAAAACAGGTATGTTGGCATGAACATGCATCAGTGCTGAATTCCTAAGTTAAAGTCGGGTGGTTACAAATGTCTAGAGACTGAGGAAGTGCAACCAAACCTCCCCTTCCACATTAACCGGTTGGACTGGTGTCTGTCTGATATTAGCAAAAAGGAAAACCTGCTTTTAATTCACTGATGGGCATCAATAATGACTCAAGGAAGTTGACTAACTATTTGAAAACATCTCAAATTGTATGGCTCATGGCTGAAAGATCACAAAATGATTTGTGGTTGTGACCAGAAAAAGTCTTAATGCTTCAGAGATAATCGCAGGGGACAGAAAAAGAGTAAAAATACATCAGAAATGAAATGAAAGATTTGATGTTGGTATAGGTGTTTTGCCGGTGGAGTAGCCCAAGTATAACGGTGTGGGCCAAAATTACAGACTCATGTTTAAAACTGTGCGTAGCAAAATAAACTACAGGTGGCGTCTGCAGGAATAAAGGAAATACAGCACATAAAAACTTTCAGATTTATAAAAACGCTTGTTTCCATTTATAAATCAGAATCAACTCTAATGATACACATGAGGGAGCGCCTTGCCCCGCCCACATGGTGGCTATAAATGGTCAGGTGGATGCCTGTAAAACATATTCATCACATCA
Source organism: Melanotaenia boesemani (assembly GCF_017639745.1). Lineage (NCBI taxonomy): Eukaryota > Metazoa > Chordata > Actinopteri > Atheriniformes > Melanotaeniidae > Melanotaenia > Melanotaenia boesemani. The sequence goes on along the minus strand of NC_055682.1, from coordinate 3,208,919 downwards.
TTTCCATGATGGCTCAGGAGGTAAAAGGAGGGAAAAAGTGGATTTTTTCAGAATGTGATGGACCACGTTGGAAAAGGTACAAAATGTTCAACTGGTGGGCACAGCGTGGACATTACTGGTGTCAGAGAGGCTGAATAGTGGCAGCAAGTGGAGATGCTGTCATCACAGTGTCAGAGGGGGAAGACACGCCAGAGGAATCGAACGTACGGCTGGATATCTCAGTCGATAGAGCATTCGTCTGTCATGCAGGAGATCGAAGTTCGATTCCCACAGGGGTGAACAATAACACCTTCCAGATGGGGCCTTAGGCAGGATGCTACAGCCCAGAGTCAATCGTTCTAGAGAAAAGCGTCTGCTAGATGACAGTAATGATGCCGGTAATGTAGTCTTTTAATGTATAAAATAAATATGTACAGCCCATCCAGCACCGTAGCAGACGTGTCCTCAGAGGAAGTCCTGCAGGTGCAGAGGGACACCATCACCTCTATTAACCAGGTGGACAAGGAGCTGCAGAAAATGGAGACTGACTTGACGGAAATTGGAACAATTACAAAAGGATTGTGTAGGAATAAATAAATAAATAAAGGAAATCCACCTCTTGTGTGTGTCATGAGCATTGCAGTGCTTTAGCTAGCACCATTTTCTACTGACCAAATCTTGTTTTGTTGTTACTTTGACTTGGATTTCTGACTTTTAAAAGCTTTAAAGTATCTTGTCTGTTTGTTTGTTTTTTAAGGAACTCTACCTCATCTTGTGCTCCAATGAACTCGAAAGCCTCCATACCAAATCTTAACTGAGACCTGGACCTGGAGTAGATTTGCACAGTTTTGTCCTTAACACACCTGAGACAGAGAGCAGGTAAATGCTTTAGAAACTGATCATTTCTCATAAAGATCAGACACAACACAGAAACATTTTCACCAAATACCCATTTTCCATGATGGTGTAGCTGATGTGGGAGTTAGGGTTGTCGTAGGGAGTTGCCTTGCAGGCCTCCACAAAGAGCTCGGTGTTGGGGATGGACGAAGTCGCCTCGATCTGCATGAAGATCATCTGCTTGATGTAAACCTGCACTGGGTAGCTGCTGGGGTTCACTCGTCTGCTGAAATTCTGAGTCTCAAAGAACTCAAACTGGAAGGTGAACACACCAAAGCCTCTCTCTCTGAAGCTGTACGGGTCTTTGTGTGTGAATCCCAGAGTCAGGCTGGTTCGCTTCGGATAGACGCAGGAAAAGGAGATCTCTTCATGATGTCGTCTGGAAATGACTTCATTTAGGTCCGCAGATGTGATCGCATTCCTATAGACGATGTTATCATCGTCCTCCTAAAGTGACAGGAGATAAAAGAGAATTAAATGGAGTCAATAAGACAGGAGGTGGTGATAATTGGAGAATTTTTTACATGAATGCACATATTATCTAGATAAAAGATTAAAATAGAAATTTTATTATAAATTATACTGTAGATTATAGATTATAAAACCACAATATATACAACCACTGTGTTAGACCAGTAAAAAAACAGCATAAAAGAAGAGTAATAATAATAATAATAATCATAATAATAATAATAATGGTATCGGGAGAGATAGAAAACAACATTAAAAACAGTCAGCAGAGAAAGTTGTGGCTGAGACAGATCTTTGTTATTGTCTAATAAATAAGTTTTTTTATGAAAGTCACACACACACACACATATATATATATATATATATATATATGCATATATATATATGTATATAGGTGGGTGGATGGATGGATGGATGGATGGATGGATGGATGGATAGATAGATAGATAGATAGATAGATAGATAGATAGATAGATAGATAGATAGATAGATAGATAGATAGATAGATAGATAGATAGATAGATAGATAGATAGATAAATAGATAGATAGATAAATAGATAGATAGATAGATAGATAGGTTGGTTTGTTTTGAGTACCTCAACATAAGTCCCACAGGCATTGAGTGACATCACAGCTACCAGGTGGGTTGCGTTGGAGAGTCTTTTCAGGTCACAGGAAGAATCTGTGAACTCGTTCAGGTGCAGTTTGTTTTCGTTGAGTTTGATATGGGGGGTCTTCTTCACTTCAACGGTTACAGTTGTTTCATTGCAGGTCACAGTGGCCTCTACATGGTGTAAGATGTTTTTATTCTAGTGACACTGAATTTCATATAAATAATTAAACAAAAGCAAAAATCTTGCTATAACTAACCATGTTGCTCAACATCAACCATGACACAGCGCAGCTCTGAATGGAAGACTCGGTTTTGTCTAAGAAAGACAGAAAGAGCAGGTTATGTAGGTTTTACAATGAAATGCCACAGAATGTTTGATCTAAACTGCAGTTTTAAGTGTACAGTGGGAAAGTCATTAAACAAAGACAATTATCTAAACCTCACCCATCTTTTGCTTCAGACACGAAACAAAAAGGAGATGTTCATTCAGTTCAAGTTCAGTTGGTGTCCATGTAATCAGGTATGAGTCTGTGGAGACTTTCTGCTTTGAAAAGCCTCGTGGTCCCGTCACTATCAGGTCAATTATCCTACAAAATAAATTCATTTACAATAGGCGTCATTATTGGCCATGAAACAAATAAAGTCAGACATGATATTAAAACGAGGCACAATAGAAGGAAAATACCGTATTGAGGATTCTTTTGAAAGGTTTTCTTACTCTGTATATTGGGTTGTGGATCTGACTTTGATTTCAAGGCTTTGGTTGACAAATGCAGGAAGGTGTGCACCATGCGCTGGAGTTGGTGACAAGAAAAGGGGAAAATAATCGCCATCCAGACATGAAGGGATGTCATGGGAGTCCACTGAAAACAATATGGAGAAACAGACTGTAAGGAGTTTATAAGTTCCAAAATATTAAATATTATGACAATAAAAATGTTACCATACCAAAAACAGTAAAATCCAAAGGAATCCTGCTTAAACGAGGTGCTGATGCTCTGTAATATGGTGTGGTAGTCAATGGTCCAGGTGTGGGGGTTGATAGGGGATCTGTTGTAATAACTGGTCCAGCTGTGGTGGTGGTGGTTGGAGGAGCTGTTGCATTGACTGGTCCAGCTGTGGTGGTGGTTGGAGGAGCTGTTGCATTGACAAGTCTAGCTGTGGTGATGGTTGGAGGAGCTGTTGCATTGACTGGTCTAGCTGCGGTGGTGGTTGGAGGAGCTGTTGCATTGACTGGTCTAGCTGCGGTGGTGGTTGGAGGAGCTGTTGCATTGACTGGTCTAGCTGCGGTGGTGGTTGGAGGAGCTGTTGCATTGACTGGTCTAGCTGCGGTGGTGGTTGGAGGAGCTGTTGCATTGACTGGTCCAGCTGTGGTGGTGGTTGGAGGAGCTGTTGCATTGACTGGTCTAGCTGCGGTGGTGGTTGGAGGAGCAGTTGCATTGACTGGTCCAGCTGTGGTGGTGGTTGGAGGAGCTGTTGCATTGACTGGTCTAGCTGTGGTGGTGGTTGGAGGAGCTGTTGCATTAACTGGTCCAGCTGTGGTGGTGGTTGGAGGAGCTGTTGCATTGACTGGTCCAGCTGTGGTGGTGGTTGGAGGAGCTGTTGCATTGACTGGTCCAGCTGTGGTGATGGTTGGAGGAGCTGTTGCATTAACTGGTCCAGCTGTGGTGGTGGTTGGAGGAGCTGTTGCATTAACTGGTCCAGCTGTGGTGGTGGTTGAAGGAGCTGTTGCATTAACTGGTCCAGCTGTGGTGGTGGTTGGAGGAGCTGTTGCATTGACTGGTCCAGCTGTGGTCGTGGTTGGAGGAGCTGTTGCATTGACTGGTCCAGCTGTGGTGGTGGTTGGAGGAGCTGTTGCATTGACTGGTCCAGCTGTGGTCGTGGTTGGAGGAGCTGTTGCATTGACTGGTCCAGCTGTGGTGTTCATAGATGGATCTACAACTTGACGTTTACTTCGGCTAACTGAAAGGGGTGTTTTTCTTGTGTAAGAGCCATCAGAGTAGAACAGTGTGATATCATTGTTGGGAAAGTCTTCCACCACAAGCTCAATTGGATGGTATCCACTGACAGTACTGTATCTGTATGTAAGGGAGCACGAATTCTGACAAATAGGAAGACAATGGTCATGAGTTGTGGGTAGTGACCGAGTGAATGAGATTGCAAATACAGGTGGTCATCTCGGTCATCCAGGCAGGGCTCAGAGTAGTTACTGCTACTTTGCTTCGAGAATAGCCAGATGGTTTAGAATCTGGTTGCCTCCTGGACAACTCCCTGGTGAGGGATTCTGAGCAGATCCCACCTGGAGAAGACCTCGTGTAAGACCCTGGACATGCTGGAGGGACTATATCTCACAGCTTGCCTGGAAATGCCTTGAGATCCGGCCGGACGAGCTGGCAAATGAGGCCCGGAAGAGGGAAGTCTGAGTTTCCCTGTTTAGACAGCCTCCCCGCCACCAGAACCCGGAAAAGCAGCAAGAAAATGGAAGAATAGATTTATATAGCACTTTTCATGACCCCCAAAGTGCTGTACACTGAATCTGTTGTGCATTCATTCCAACAGGAACACACAGGAGGGATTTTCCCTCTCGGCGGTCCTGGAAGCTGAAAGAAGTTGCTAGGGGCTGGGCTTCTCTTCTTAGGCTACTGCACCCACAATCCACCCTAGATGAGCAGTAGAAAGTGGATGGATGTGTAGGCGGGTCTGTTGTACACTGGGTCTTGCAAACATCCAAAATACACATTAAGCCAGATTTACCAAACATTTTTTGTTTGTTTGTTTGTTTTGTTTTCTTTAAAAAAAAATACTATTGATATTTATTAACAAGGTGTAGTGATAAGCTAGTATCTGGCAGCCTTGTCAGGTTTCACAACCATGTAGTTTATGCAACATATGCTGCATACAGTTTTCTGCAACAATATCATGACATATATATTTTCATGTGAAAGCACCACAACTTGTGTTAAATACTTTTTAATAATCATAACTCTTTTGTGTTTCATTTATTTTTTGTTTAATTCTATTTTCTATTATATAACTGCTGATGGTATCATGAAGCACTTTGATCAACTGTTTTTAAATGTGCTACATAAATAAATTTAACATTGACATTAGACATTGTGTAGCTGAGATGCAGACACTTCCTTACCTGATCTAAAGTGAAAGCTGAGTCAAGGTTACACAGCGAACATGTTTCATGGTAATGTAATCCATATGCATATGAAATGAAATGAATGAAATGAAAAATACTTTATTAATCCCAAAGGGAAATTCAATATTGCAGTAGTAGTAATTTTTTTTTTTTTTTTTTTTTTTTTAAACAATCACATTAATTAATTAAGGGCTTTGTTCTTCAGCCTGATAGCTGCTGGAAGGAAGGATCTTCTGTATCTCTCTGTCTTGCATCGGACTTGAACAAGCCTCCCACTGAACACACTCTGTTGTTTCGTCACGGCGTTGTGTAGAGGGTGTGAAGGATCTTCCATTATCTTCGTCAGCTTGTACAGAATTCTTTTTTTGATGATCAACTCCAGCGGCTCCAGAGTTACTCCAAGCACAGAACCAGCTTTCTTGATCAGTTTGTTAATTCTTTTCAAGTCTCTGGTTCTGATGCCGCTGCCCCAGCAGATTGCTGCAAAGCTGATTGCACTTTCAACAACAGACCTGTAGAACATTTGCAACATTTTGGTGCAGACGTTAAAAGATCTCAGCTTCCTTAAGAAGTAGAGTCTGCTCTGACCTTTCTTGTAAATGTACTCAGTGTTGCTTTTCCACTCAAGTCTGTTGTCCAGCTGAACTCCAAGGTACTTGTATTCCTCCACCACCTCCACCTCCTCTCCCATGATGGAAACACTTCTATGTGTGTTCTTGTTCCTCCTGAAGTCAACAATCATCTCCTTTGTTTTCTTGGTATTCAAGATGAGATGATTGTCACCGCACCATTTCACAAACTGACCGACCAGTTCTCTGTACTCTGCTTCTTGTCCATCACTGATACACCCAACAACTGCTGAGTCATCAGAGTATTTCTGCAGATGACAGAACTCAGAGTTGTACTGGAAGTCTGAGGTGTACAGCGTGAATAGAAATGGTGAAAGTACAGTCCCTTGTGGTGTTCCAGTGCAGCTGACCACCATCTCAGACACACAACCTTTCAGTCTCACAAACTGTGGTCTGTTTGTGAGGTAGTCGTAAATCCAGGTGGTTGTGGAGGGATCCACCTGGAATTTCTGCAGCTTCTCACACAGCAGAGCAGGCTGAATCGTATTAAAAGCACTTGAGAAATCAAAGAACATGACCCTCAAAGTGCTGCCTGACTGGTCCAGATGAGAGTGGGCTCTCTGAAGCAGGTATATGATGGCATCTTCAACCCCAAGCCCATTACGGTATGCAAACTGTAATGGGTCCTGAAAGGTGTTCACCTGCTTGCTGAGGTGAGCCAGTAAGAGTCTCTCCAGGACTTTCATGACGTGAGATGTCAGGGCGACTGGTCTGTAGTCTTTTGGTTCAGCTGGTTGTGGTTTTTTAGGCACTGGAACAAGGCAGGATGTTTTCCACAGCACCGGGATTCTACTCTGACTCAGGCTGGTGTTGAACAGGTGCTGGAGAATCGGACATAGCTGTTTTGAGCAGGTCTTGAGAACTCTGGGACTGACACCATCTGGACCTGCAGCCTTGTTCTGGTTCAGTTTCACCAGTTGTTGCATGACTTGGTTACAGGAGACAATGTTTCCAGTCTGCATCTCACGCTGTCACCATCAGGGTCAAACACGGTGAGGTTGAATGTTCGAGGGCACTTCTGTGTTACTCTGTAAAATGTGATTCAAATAAGTCAGAAATTATTTCCACTTAGAGGAATCCATTTTGTAATGGGGAGAGGCGGAGCCCATCCCAGCTGTCATTTAGCATGAGGCATAATACACCGGTCCATCATGGGGTCATCTACCACATGAGTGGGAAGCCCATTTGAAAGCTAGCTGCTGTATATATCCCTCCTAATGCAAACAAAGGGACTCAAATCTGCTGTGACACTAACTCAGACTGATGTTACTGGAATAGAATTGTTTAAGGTTGAGTTTTTAGAAAGGTCCAGGGACAAACACTCATGCATACTCACTCCTAAGTTAAATTCAGAGTCACAAATTACCCCAACATGCACAGTTTTGGACTATAAGGGGAAGTTAGAGGACCTTGTAGCCCAGTATCTGCCACTGAATATGTTTCATTAGCAAATTTACTGCATACTTATTTACCACCAGCTTACACCTAAACAGGTGGTTTAGATACTGAAATTTAACTTAATATTAATGAAACCAAAAGATCATTTCAAGATCAAGAAAGAGAAAATGTTAAAGAAACAGGAACCACTTCCTTACCTGATAATTGGAAGTATGGTAGTGATGGGAGAACGGTTTGATTCTCCAGTATCAGATCGAGTTCCCAGGTCCACATGTGTCAACATTCTCCATGAAACACGTGAGCCTCTGTGATTTTCGATCCAGAAAGTCGGATCATTGTAGAACATGGCATACTCAGGGTACCTGTTTAAAGAGATATTTGCAAAATAAGCATAAAATTCACATAAATGTCAATAAATGTTTCTACTGAAAAAACTTTTGCTGAATCCTCAGATTTAATGTTGTCTTACATTACATCAAAGGGGAGGTTGGTGTTGAGCTCTCTTCGTAATAACAACTCAGTTTGGTGCCAGGTGAGGCCATAAGAATTACGGGCAGTTGTTTCAGCATAGATCTCGGTCGGATATCCACATTCTCCATATGTACAACCTTGGGAATACGTATGGAAATCATTTCCAGTTGGCTTGTAGCGAAAATCTACCTGTAAAAATTTTAAAAGTTATATGTATTTATGTTCAGTTTGTTTTACAAGAGGAATAATATTCAAGACTCAGGAGAGTAATAAACCCCGATATAAGCAATAAATATGAATTCTACAGCTTATTTAGTTCTTGTGTTATCACTTAGTTTTATCACAAGATAAAATTATTATGATAAAACTAAGCGTCTGATAACACAAGGATTAAATCAGTCACTGAAAATTATAGACGCCTTATTGGATTAAATATGAACTCTATTTTCATGACAAAGCACCAATACAATCACTTCTAAATGAACCAATCAACTAAGTCAGGGGAATGCTGTGGGCTTTGTGTTTGTCAGCCAAACATCAGTTTTGCCTGCATCTAATGATCAGGATACTGGGATTCATCAAATTCTATGTAAAAGAAGTTCAACCACATTCTGCTCATTTTAAGGTTCTTGAAGATTTCACAAGACACCTGCCATTAAATTTAACTTACCTCATAACGCCCATTTGAATTCCTTCCTTTGGGGGTGAAAGCCAGTGATGCACCTATGTGACTGGATGTACATGCAGGTGTGAACATCAGCAGTTGCAGAAGCAGCGTAAGGGAACCCATCCTGTCGAGTTCTTCTACCTCAACATGTGCAGCTCGCCTTAAATATTCTGCTACACGGAAAAAAACATGACATCCTCACACTGGATCAACTTTAGTAAAAACACCCTGGACTGATGAGAACTAGTTTTACCAGATTTGTTTTCTAAGAAGCCAAAATGTTCCACCCCTGATCTCAGGAATCCCAGACTTGTGTAAATGAACTGGGTCTGCATTGTGTTTCTGCATCTGAGAACAATTAAAGCTTGTTGAAAACAAACCTATGACTATGCAAAATGTTGGTAAAGATCTTCCACTTAAATCAGAAAAAATATTCAAATAAAAATGAATGAAAAATAAATTCATTAACCCACCTAAAACTCCTGACTTCAGTACTACTTATTTATCATAATTTGCTTTTATTTGAAATGAAATTCTTCGTTTCTTGACTTCTTGTCTCTTTTTTGGATCCAGATTGACAAAACAGAACAGTCTGCCCTGCTGTTTACAGGGCGTGATTGGGCTAGGAACATATGGGGTGAATATTAAAACCTTCCAGTTGGGTCCTTGACACTGCCTATTCTCAAATGTACGTTGCTTTGAAGAAAAGTGTCTGCTAAACAGTGTTGGGCACGTTACTTTGAAAAAGTAATTAGTTACAGTTACTAGTTACTTCTCCCAAAAAGTAACTGAGTTAGTAACTGAGTTACTCCACTATAAAAATAACTAGTTACCAGGGAAAGTAACTATTTAATTACTTTTTTAAAGTTTAAAAATGTCAAAGAAGTTTGATTTTTTTCAGAACAGGTTTCACAGGCCAGGTGCATAGAGTAGAACAGCAAAGACTGGTACCTGAACAGAGGTTTTAATATTTATTGCACCTCAAAAGACCACAACTGGTACAACTGTACTTCAAGAATTTTCTTCATCATTTCCACCTCGAAAACGCCGTCTTTCCCTGAGACTCCGGACTCGCCATCTCTGATTTTTTGTGTGTGTGCTTCTATGTGCTGGGTTTGTGTGTAAACATCCGCCCACCTGGTGTCTCTGATTGGCTTATAAAATTTTCCTCCAATCATCATTACTTAATCGCTTACCCCTGTTTTCACTACAGGGGAAAACACACACACATTTGGAGCTCCTGTGTCTGTGAGCCAAGCTAGCGTTAAACCAAGTGGGACGACCACTTCGTAGCTTCACTCAGTAACTTGTAGTAACGGCATTTTGGTAATGGTAACGGCGTTGTAACGATAGAAAAAGTAATTAATTAGATTACTCGTTACTAAAAAAGGCAACGGCGTTAGTAACGGCGTTTATTTTAACTCCGTTATTCCCATCACTGCTGCTAAATGAGTGTAATGTAATTTAGTCTGTTTTGGGGTCGAAACCATGGGGGCAGTGTTGAGCAGTATAGCTGATGCAAAAGGAACAAAGAATAAGAAGTGACACATTTAATGGCATCACAGACCACCTGTATCTACTGCACTGCCTTCTATTATGTTGTTTTCTAAGAATGAACATCATCATGATCTCCACTGCCGCCATGGACTTCAGAACTCAGAGATGAACTCTGCACTGGTGGATGTATTAGCTAACAACCATATGATGCATGAAGGCATGAGGGCAGTGCCATTTGAAACAGATGTACCGGCTTACTTATGGAAAGGGAGCATAAATAGGACATTAGAGGAAGGAGGCGGTGTTAACTCTTCTGTTGCCATGGAAACTCATAACAAGCCTTGAAGGAGTCAAAAGTACATGGAGAAACAACTTCAGCAGCACAGCCTCTAAAGCAACATGAAAAAACATGAAAAATTATCTTTACAGCGAATGTCTTAAAAAAATGTTTATATGTTAAAAATCACAACACTGCCCACGTTTAGACGAGTTTTAATGACCCTTTAATTCAGAATTAAAATTTAGTCCTCTTCCATCCATCCTTTAATTTTATTCCGCTTATCCGGAGTCGGGTCGCGGGGGCAGCTGCCTAAGCAGGGAAGCCCAGACTTCCCTCTCCCTGGCCACATTCACCAGCTCATCCCGAGGGATCCCAAGGCGTTTCCCGGCCAGCCGAGAGATGTAGTCCGTCCAGCGTGTCCTGGGTCTTCCCCGGGTCCTCTTTCCGGTGGGACGTGCCCAGAACACCTCACTAGGGAGGCTTCCAGGAGGCATCCTAACCAGATGCCCGAGCCACCTCATCTGGTTCCTCTCGATGTGGAGGAGCAGCGACTCTACTCTGAGCCCCTCCCAGATCACTGAGCTTCTCACCCTATCTCTAAGGGAGAGCCCGGCCACCCTGCAGAGAAAACTCATTTCAGCCGCTTGTATTTGCGATCTCGTTCTTTCGGTCACTACCCAGAGCTCATGACCATAGGTGAGGGTAGGAACGTAGATCGACCAGTAAATCAGAATCAGAATCAGAATCAGAATCAGAATCAGATTTATTGCCAAGTAACTTCCATTCCAAGGAATTTGTTGTGATTTGACGGTGCCTACATATAAATAAATAAATATGAACCATAAAGATATGAACAAGCCAACTGAACATATAACATTAAGACTGCAAAACTATATAAATAAAAAGTTATGTACATAAAATAAGATAAAAGTAAAGTAGTGTATTTACATGAAATGTGCAGTCTGTAGTATAAAAATGTACAAGTTGAAGTGACCAATGGAGGGGGAGTGTGTTAATATAACTCCTGTGTGCTTGGATGTGCGTTAAGATAACGAACATCCAGATGTCGCTAATATAACGAATTGCGTTGTGTCAGTTAGTCAGGTAAGTCTTTAGGTGAGTTCCAAAGCCTGATGGCAGAGGGGAAGAAACTGTTTTTGTGGCGGGAGGTTCTGGTTCTGATAGACCGCAGCCTCCGGCCAGAGGGGAGAGGGTCAAACAGATGGTGTCCAGGGTGGGAGGGGTCAGCTGCTATCCTCCCTAAATTGAGAGCTTTGCCTTTTGGCTCAGCTCCTTCTTCACCACGACAGACCGATGCAGAGTCTGCATCACTGTTTACGATTTAGTCCTCTTTAAAAGTCAAAAAAATACTTGTAAACACCAAATTCCAAATGAAAATCACCATTTCGAATTAAACTTAACTCCAAAGTAAGTGGCTGGTTTATTCTGATTTTAAGTCCAATAAAATAATTCCTCGATAATGTATGTATAATGTATGTTTAAATAAATTCCGGTTGTTCTGCGCATGCTCGTTCCCCTGTCCTGTCACGATGATACACAAATGATATCGTCCTTCTCCTCAGCTGACGAAAGTGAAGTAGGATGCCAGTGTTGAGCTGCTGATTCAAAACTATAATCAAAAGTAAAGCAAAAGTGGTTATTATTATGTGATCTTCTATGTTGTAAGTGAAAAGAAAAGAAGCAGGAAGTAGAGTTTGTTTACTTCCAGTAGACGTAAATGCGTCATGTCCATCCCCTGTCCAGTAAGAACCCTTTCCAACACCCAGATCTAAAGCAGAATTCGGAATTACTCTTTTCATGTAAATGCGAGTGAGAATACTTTAATTTCAAATTATCTAATTCATTATTTCATTCTGAATTCATAAATCAGAGTTAAAAATCATCATGTAATCATGGCCACTATGACACCGTGGTCAGGTCTACGATAGCTTGCTGCCACATCGCGGCGCTTTCTGGAACACAAGGAGCAGATTCAGCAGCATATGAAACAAAGCCATCCTGAAAAGAAGTCCATCTTGAACATGAATGCTTCATCCTAAATATGCCTCTGTAACGGGTGTGTCTACGGTCCTCTCAGTTCAGTTCCTCACCAAGTCCACACCCGTGACTCTTTATGTAGTCTGCGTTGTGTTCATATGCGTGATGATGAATAAGACCACGCTGGACCACGTTGCTGGTTGCTCTTTAATAGCTGTACAAATAAAACAGAAATGAGCTGTGACATGCAGCTTGCTTCATACAGTAAGGCAAGGCAAGGCAAGGCAGTTTATTTGTATAGCACATTTCATGTACAGGACAATTCAAAGTGCTTTACATAAAACAAAGACATTACAGATATTTAGAATAGTAAAAGGCATCAACACATAATCAACACATAATCACAATAAAATAATAAATTACATTAAAATGATTAAAAGCAAGATGAGTTAAAAAAAAGTTACCGTGCAGATTTCATGCATAGGCGCATGAGAAAAGAAAAGTTTTTAACCTGGATTTAAAAATGTCTACATTTGGGGAAAGTTTAATCTCCACTGGCAGTTTGTTCCATTTGTTTGCAGCATAACAGCTAAATGCTGCTTCTCCATGTTTAGTCTGGACTCTGGCCTGGACTAGTTGACCAGAGTCTTTGGATCTAAGAGCTCTGCTAGGTTTATATTCTCTGAACATATCACAGATGTATTCTGGGCCTAAACCATTCTGGGATTTGTAAATGATCAGAAGGGTTTTAAAATCTATTCTGTGACTGACTGGAAGCCAGTGTAAAGATTTTAAAACTGGTGTGATGTGTTCAGATCTCTTAGTCCTGGTTAAAACTCTAGCAGCAGCGTTCTGGATGAGCTGCAGATGTTTAATGCTCTTTTTAGGAAGTCCTGTTAAAAGACCATTACAGTAATCCAGTCTACTGGAGATGAATGCATGGATGAGTTTCTCTTGGTCTTTCTGGGAGACTAAACTTTTAATTCTGTTGATGTTTCTGAGCTGGTAAAAAGCTGTCTTAGTGACAGCTTTGATATGGCTGCTGAAAGTCAGATCTGAGTCTATCAACACTCCCAGGTTACGAACTTGGTTGGTAATTTTAAGAGCCCGAGTCTCCAGGTGTTTGCCAATGCTGACCCTCTTCTCTTTGCTACCAAACAGAATAATCTCAGTTTTGTCTTCATTTAATTGTAGGAAATTCTCCCTCATCCAGGTGTGGTCGTCAGCCACCTTTTCTCAGACAGCAAAGCGCGGACTGAGAGCACTGCCACGCGGGCTGAGAACGGTGCAGCCCCGACGTCATCAAACAGTGAAGTCTTAAAGGGATAGTACACCGGAGTAGAAACAAGCTACCAAACATATTCTGAACAAAAGGAAAGGGAAGATTTTCTAGTTCAATCAGGATTTGGTGGTATTTCAAACATAAAATTAAGGACATATCACCTTTGTTACATTCACCCCCCATGAAATCCACCAATATCCTGATGACAGTTCTTCTGCAGGAAAGTAAAAAGAACATGTCTCATACTGGTACACACTGGCACAAGTAAAATGAAAGACCTAGTCTTCACAGTCAACTGAAAAGTTACCCTCTGTGGAAGGTACAGGGAAGAAAGAGGGTGATCAAGCCTCCCAATTCCCTTAGCTCAAGGTGACAGTGGCAATCTTGACATGTACAAATATAAAACGTACATTAGAGTTCAGCTCCCAACACTAAATAGAAGGAACAGAGCGGCTACCAAATGAAATGGTAGGGCCCTTAAGGAATGGTTTCTGAACCATAGATTCTATCAGTCTATTCACTGATTTCACCAGCCTTCCTGCACATGTCCTAACCTGGCCTTCAGTACCATCATGCGCCTGTGAGGTGGTGTGAACAGAGGTGTCAGCATTTAGCGCAAGTGAAGTGGGTAAATTGTCAGCAGAGGCCTGGGCAGGACTAGATACTGGACCAAGGGGCAATAGGTCACTGGAAACAGCCAATTCAGACTCTTGAGAGTCGCTGTCCCTGCCCTGCTGTCCCTGCCCTGCTGTCCCTGGAACACGATGGGTCCTGTGCATCCACATCAAGAGTCGAACCTCCAAGCACTGAAACAGTCACATCTCCACTGTCAGTGTCATCCAGTTCAGATCCCACACTGTCCAGTAACCCATAAGATGCATCAATATAATTAATCTCAGAAAGCGGCAGGAAGTTGACATCCAGTAGAAGATTTCTGTGCACAACTTTTGTGCGTCCGGCCGCATCCTGGATTTTATAGACATGGATATTTGGGTCGACTCCAACAACTGTGTACATACAATCCTCCCATTTATCAGCAAGTTTCCTCTTTCCTCGTTCACCCTTATTTGCCACCAAAACTCGATCTCCCACAGACAAGCACGTTCCCCTGATGCGCCTGTTATACTGGTGGGCTTGGTGTCACTGCTGAAGATGATGAAGAGTGTTTCTGGGCAATTTCCATGGCACACTTCAGTGAGGAAAGAAGAGACTTGGCATATGAGTCATAGTCAACAACTTTGGGATCATCCAGAACTGGCTTGAACATGATGTCCACCGGAAGTCTAGGAACACGCCCAAACATCAGGAAGAAGGGAGTGTAACCAGTTGTTTCGTGGACAGTGGCATTATAGGCAAATGTGAGAGACTGGATTTGCTCTGGCCATCGTTGTTTCTCTTTAAGAGGAAGGGTACGCAACATGCAGCCTAAGGTGGGGTTGAATCGCTCAGTTACCCCATTCCCCATAGGGTGTTAAGTGGTTGTATAGGATTTCGCGACACCTGCCAACCGAAGAAGCTCTGAAATAAGGTTGCTCTCAAAATTTGTGCCTTGGTCAGTGTGTATTCTTTCTGGGAAACCATAAACGCAGAACACATTATCCCAGAGCTTTTTGGCAACCTGTTTTGCCGTCTGGTTGGCACAAGGGAATGCATGAGCAAGCTTGGTGAAGTGGTCGGTAACCACAAGAACATCCACTGATCTCTGCTTGCTATCTTCTGCTGACCAAAAGTCTAAACACACCAACTCCATTGGTGCAGAGCTCACGATACCTTCCAGTGGTGCTCGGGCAGCAGGTTCTGGTGATTTTCCAAGCACACACCTCTGACAGCATCTGACATATGCACGCACATCCTTCTCCATATCAGGCCAATAAAAGCGTTGCCTTGCCAGTGAGAGAGTACGGTCCTGGCCCTGATGACCCGCCAGGTCGTGGGTACCTGAAAGCGCTGAGTCTTGTAGACTCTGAGGCAGCACAAACTGGAACCTTCTGTGCCCGGACATGGGATCCTTAGACACTCTATACAGCACACCATCACGGACTTCCAATTTGTCCCACTGCTTGAACAGCCTAAGAACCTTCAAGTCAGTTACATGCTTCTCACGCCTAGATGGTCTTTTTCTGGCAGCAACAAAGGGCAACACTTTAGAGATCACAGGGTCCTGCTGTTGGCTGGACTGCAACTCTTGAATAGAGAACATGGGCAATACATCCTGACCACCTGATATCTGTTGAACTTGGTGGGTCAGACAAAGTGCTCTATACTCAGCTGCTTCAATCCAGTCACAGTGAGCCTCACAAAGAGCTCTGATTTCAGTTTGACCATATGCCCCACTGAATTTTGGAAAGTCTGATGAGTCAAGAGCCTGAGTTTGACAGGTGAACCTGAAAACATCCTGCAACGAACTCTCCTCAATCTCATTAGCTTCCCGGAGCAGAGATGGGTATGGTTCCTTCAGCGGCCTTTGACCAACTGATTTTGCAAAAGGGTCACGGCTGAGAGCGTCCGCAACCACATTTCGCTTCCCTGGGAGATGTTTGAGATCAAAAGAGTAAGATGCAAGTTTGGACACCCAGAGGATCTTGCATGCATCCAGCTTTGGCTTTGTCAAAAGGTAGGTAAGCTGATTATTGTCCGTCCACATGGTGAAACTATGGCCCCGTAGCCAATGACTAAACTTTTCACACACGCTCCACTTTAGAGCCATGAATTCCAGCCTATGAGCTGGATATTTCCGCTGTGATGCGTTGAGAGTCTTGCTTGCAAAAGCAATAGGTCTGGCACTGGACTCTCCACGTGGCACTTGAGATAGTACCGCACCAAGACCGTCCAATGACGCATCCACAGACAAGATTAAAGGTTCATCAAAGTCAGGGTGGGCAAGTACGACACACTCCAACAACATGTTCTTCAGATGACTGAATGCAGCTTCACATTCTGCTGTCCAATCCGCAGGGCTAAGCTTACGATAGACATCTTTTGACTTCTTGTCTCTAGCAGCACTGCCCCGTCTCTTCTGACCAGCTGTAAGTGCAAACAAAGACTTTGCAATGGAAGAACAGTTAGGGATGAAATGCTGGTAATAAAGCACCATGCCCAAGAAGGACTTAATCCTTCGAACAGAGGGTGTACAACCATCAACCTCCATGAGATCTTGAACAGCCATGTTGGCGATGACCTCTACCTTTGAAGGATCCACAGATACACCCCCGCCGCCAATAACATGACCAAGGAAGTTGACTCGCTTCTGTAGCAAGTGGCACTTCTTAGGAGCGAGTTTAAGATTGTTCTCTCGCAACCTTTGAAACACTGTGTGAAGTCTCGATATGGCTTCATCCTCTGATGGTGCAACGACCAGAAGGTCATCCAGGTAACACAAGAGTTTTGTAAAGTTCATGTCACCGAAGATACCAATCATCATTCTCATGAAAGAGGCTGGGCTATTACACAGACAGACAGGGGGAAGTAGCCATCTTCTACTTCTAATGCACCATGTCACAAAGCTCAGATCATCTCCACCTGTTTTCTAGAACATGACAATGAGTTTACTGGACTCCAACGGCCTCCAGATCTCAGTCCAGTAGAGCAGCTTTGGGATGTGGTGGAACGGGAGATTCTCATCATGGATGCAGCCGACAAACCTGCATCAACTGTATGATGCTGTCATGTCAATATGGAGAAAACCTCTGAGGTAGGTTTCCACCACCTGCTTCCATCTATCACACCAGGAATTTAATCATATATGTCTGCATGTGTGTGTATGTTACAGTGCAGATACACTTGTTGCTTATTTTAACTTTGCTCCCCATTATTCAAGTTGTTTCTGTGAACATTGTGAATTTTTCTTTCATTAACCGAAGGGTACCAACAATTTTGTCCACGTGTGTATTTAATTAGAAAGATTGTCTAAGTTAGTTTGGCGTTTGTTGGGAGTCTGAGTTGTTTGTTCTGGTTTTTAATTAAGGTTGTCATGTGCAGGACTGAAATCCAACATGAGGCGATTGGTTTGTCACGGCCTCAGAGTGTAGAATGTGTTCTTCTTCCAAGTAGAGTCAATTTACAGGAAACATTCAACGTTCCTCCTTCGCTGCACGTTTAGATTCACAAGTGTGTCAACATTCATTTTTAATTAGGTCATAAATATGGCTACACACAAAAAAAACGGTCACCTGACGCAAACTCTTCTCTGACACTCGTTCTTTGTTTTATTTTCACATCCTCTATAGATATGATAGGTTTGTTATCAGGAAAGTTGAAATAAGACGTAGGGTTACTTGCGTAACTCCTGGTTCTTTGATAACAGACTGAGGTGTTTCACTATGGAAAATCGCCTTGGCGTGACCAACTACGGAAGCTCCAATGACATCACGTCTGTCAGTGACAGACTGGTCAAGCAGTGCTCGGGGCCCCGCCCCCTCATATTAACACGGCCGACCGACCCCTCCTACTCATTCTAAGCAGGTTTCTTTCCGTGCCCTGCAAGGAGGGAAGTGTTGGTGAAACACCTCACTCTGTTATCAAAGAACCAGGAGTTACGCAAGTAACCCTACGTTCTTTTTCTAACTTCGCTCGGTGTTTCACTATGGGAGATATAGCCCACTCCCGAATTGCATCAGCTCCCTGACGCCGTGAACTTTAATGAGTAAAGAGAGACCTTTACCCTAGATCAGCAAAACCTGCCTCCAGCACAGCTTGAGACAGTGACTGACGAACAACATTGAGCCTATAAAAATGCACAAACCTGTGAGGTGTTGCCCAACTTGCTGCTGTGCAAATGTCCTGAACTGACACTCCTCTGAATAAGGCCCACGGTGAAGCCATGCTTCTAGTAGAGTGGGCTCTCACCCCCAGAGGAGGCTGGGAGCCCTTACATCTGTAAGCAACAGACATGGCCTCCACTATCCAGTGTGACAGTCTCTGACGAGACAACGGCTTACCCTTATGAGGAGTGGCCCAAGACACAAACAACTGATCGGTTCTCCTGAACCCAGCTGTCCGATCCACATACACCCCCAGAGCCCGCACAGGGCACAGGGTATGAAGCCGCTCGTCCTCCTCCGAAGAAAATGGTGGAGGGTGAAAAGCCAACAGCTCCACAGACGGACATCTGTAAGAATGCCCCATCACCTTAGGCACAAACGCCAGATTAGGTTGTAAGTGCGCCTTAGCCCGCCCAGGGGCTAACTGTAAACAAGAAGGATGGACTGACAAAGCCTGTAAGTCACTCACCCGCTTTGCAGTGGTCAGAGTCAGAAGTAAAGCTGTCTTAATCGAAAGAAATTTCAACCCTACTGCCTCAATGGGCTGGAAAGGGTGGTTAGAAAGGGCGTCCAAGCCCTGGTGCTTGGTCGCAGCCCCGGAACCTGGGTGGGGGTGTGTTTGTGTGTGGGTGTGTGTGTGTGTGTGTCTGTGGGTATGCTGGTGTGTGGGTGGGTGTAGAGGGACGTGTGTGCCGTATGTGTGTGTGGGTGTGTATGAAGGTCTGGGTGTGTGCGTGTATGTGTGTGTGTGAGTAGTGTGCGGGTGTGTGTGTGGAGGTCTATGTGGGATGTGGGTGTGTGTGAAGGTATGTATATATGAGTGTGTGCACGTGGAGGTCGAGGTGTGTGTGGAGGAGTGAAGGAGTGGGTGGAGGCGTGAGTATGTATGGAGGTGCTTGTGTGTATATGCAGGTATGTATGTGAGTGTGTGTGTAGTGGTGTATGTGTATGGAGGGGTATGAGAGTGTGTGTGTATGTGGGCACCGGTGTGTGTGTTTATAGGTATGTGCGTGACGTGTGTGTGTGGAGGTATGTGCACGTATTGAGGTGTTGGTATATAGAGGTGTGTGAGAGTGTGTGTGAGTGGCTGGGGAGAAAAAAAAAAAAAAAAAAAAAAAAAAAAAAAAAAAAAGGGAGTGTGTGCGTTTGCAGGGGGTTAGGACGTGTCCTCTGGGGGGCGCCCTGGCTGGGTGTTGGGGGCGGGGGCCTGGGGTTCCCTTCCTTCGCCTCGCCCCCCTCCCACTCAGAAAGAGGAAAGTGGCCCCTTGGGCTGGTGGCTGGCCCCTGGGGGGGTTCGTGGCGTGCCTGGGTTGAGGTGCCTGCTCTGGGCCTGTGACGCCCTTCGGGGCCGGCGGGGGACGGGGGCGCCCTAAGCCACTGGCGGGTCGTCTTCCAGGGGGGAGGCTTACCCCCCTCTGGACCTACATCTCCTGACCCCTCCCCTCCCCACTCTTCACTACATACACAGGTAGGGCCGTGGGGGGTGTGCTTGTTGCGCTGGGCGGGGCAGGGGGGGTCATCATAGTGGCCCCGTTGCTTCGCCGAGCGGCAGCATGCCTCCCAGCTTTTAATTCCACTTAGTCACTGAGCACAAATAACATTTGCAACATACAAACACGTTTTGGGGGGTGGAACATGCGAGGTCAGGTGGGTGGGACTGCTCAGGTGGCCCCACCCCCTCCTCAATGCAGTTACTGCCCCCCAATTTTAACCCTCTTTTTTTAATTGCAAACAGCACATAATATATTCCCTCACTAGTGGGGGAGGGAGGGGCGATGGGGTCTTCAAGCGCCCCTGTCTCCATGGATGGCCCGGGGGCGGGGCGGGCCGGGTGGCCTGTCGCGTTGGCCCGGGGCGTGGGCGGGCTGTCCCGGGGGGTTTGGCTGCTGGCCCTGGGGGGAAGGTGCTGTTTTGGGGGTGGGGAGTGGGGGACTGGGGCGGGGTGGGGGGGGGTGGGGGCCTGGCTCGTGTCTCCTCGCCTCCTGGCTGGGGCTGTCCCCCCGCGGCATGGGGTGGCAGGAGGATGGTGGTGGGGGGATGGTGTTTGTTTGTGTGTGTGTGTGTATGTGGGGGGGGGGGGGGGAAGAGAGTGGTGTGTGTGTGGGGGGATGGGTGGTGGAGGGATGGTGTGTGTGTGTGGGAGGGTGGGGTGTGTGGAGGTGGATGTGTGGTGTGTGGGAGGGGGGGTGGTGTGGGTGTGGGAGGATGAATGGTGGAGGGATGATGTATGTGGGGGAGGATGGGGTATGTGTGGGAGAATGTATGGTGCAGGGAGGGGGAGTGTGTGGGAGGATGGATGGTGGAAGAATGGTGTGTGTGCAGGAGGATGGATGGTGTATGGGAGGGAGGATGGTGTGTGTGTGGGGGAGTGGTGTATGTTTGGGAGAGTGGGTGATGGAGGGGTGGTGTGTGTGTGTGTGGGAGGATGGGGTACGTGAAGGTGGATGTTTGGTGTAGGAGAGGGAGGACGGTGTATGTGTAGGAGAATGATGTATGTGTGGGAGGATGGGTAGTGGAAGGATGGTGTGTGTGTGTGTGTGTGGGAGGTGTGAAGGTGGAGGATGGTGTATGTGTGGGAGGATGAGTGGTGGAGGGATGATGTGTGTGTGGGAGGATGGGGTAGGTGTGGGAGAGTGTATGGTGGAAGGATGGTGAGTGTGTGGGAGGATGGATGGTGGAAGGATGGTGTGTGGAAGGATGGATGGTGGAAGGATGGTGTGTGTGTGTGGGAGGACAGAGTATGTAAGGGTTGGATGGTGTATGTGTGGGAGGATGAATGGAGGAGTGGAAGGAGAGTGTGTGTGTTTGTGTGTGTTGGTCTGGGGGGGGGGCAGGACTGGTTCTCGGGGTGTGCGGCTGGGCGCTGGGGTGTGGGGCTGGCCTCTGGCGGTGGCCGTCTGGGCGGGCCGGGTCCCCCCGGGTGGCGTGCTGGCCCTTGGCCTGTGGGGGTGGGGGGTGTCCCTGCGCTCCTGGGCCCGGGCCCTCTGCCCCGTCTGTCCCGGGCGGCCGGTGCCCGGGGGGGTCGGGGACTGCTGGCCTCGGCCTGCCGGGGCCGGTGCCCTGTGTCCGCGGGGCGGCTCCTGCTGGGGTCTCCTGCTGCTGCCTTCCTGGGCGGGCGAGTGGTCGTCTCTGTGGACCGGTCGGGATCTGTAGCCTACGGGGGGGCTGGTGGCCTGGGTCTCGGGACCGCTGGCCTGACTCTGGCCTCTGTTCAAGTGAGGTGGCATCTGCATGATCACTCTGCATGGTCACTCCTTCCTGAACGTCTCCACACAGTCTTTGCGTCGCCATGTGGCCGAGTTCTCCAGCATATCCACACAGGTTTCTCTGCGCGTGTTCTTGAATACAGCAGTTTCACTTATATCTATTATCATATTTTTTTTTCTTTTTTTTTTTTATTTCTGTTCTTATTATTATTATTACTCTTACTCTTATTATTATTACTACTACTATTATTATTATTACTATTATTGTGATTATTATTATTGTTACTATTATCAACTAGTTGTGTAATGACCTACTGGCCAGGATGATCTTAGCTATATATGTTGCAAGTAGTATGGATTACATGGTTTTCTGTATAATGTTTTAAGTCCCCACCCGCACTCCCCACACCCTTTCTGTCCCTCTCTCTCCCCTCCCTCTTCTCTCTACTTTCTTTTCTATCTCTCTCTCTCTCTGTCCCCTCCGGTCGAGTCCAGCATTAAGAGTCTGATTTAATAAAGTTTTTCATGTCATCAAGAGGGACTTTATACATGTAGTATAAATCCCTGCTTGATAGAGTAAAATTGCCCAGCACCAGACAGCAGCCAGACAATCATTCTGTTTGCAACGATGCTGGACAAGACAAGTTAAAAAAAAAAAAAAAAAAAAAAAGAAAGGGCGTTCAGCACCAGCGACAAATCCCACAATGGCACCAGTGGCCTAGACACTGGGAGCTTGCAGTGGGCCCCCTTCATGAAGCGGCACACCAAAGGGTGCTGCCCCGCCGACTTATCACCAAAACCCACATGACAAGCTGAAATTGCTGCCAAATAAACCTTAATTGGAGAAAGCCGTTCCTTTATCCAACAATTTCTGTAGGAAACAGAACGATTCCACCACTGAACACTGAAAAGGGATAATGCCCCTAGGCTGGCACCAATCCTCAAAAATCCGCCATTTACCACTGTAAAACGGGTGGAGGAAGCCCTAGCATTCTGAATAGTGTCAATGACCTCTGGAGGCAAGCCCGCAGCATTCAGGTTCCACCTCTCACTGGCCAGGCCCAAAGAGACAGACGGTCTGGGTGAGGGTGATAAATCTCGCCCCGAGCCTGGGAGAGAATATCCCTGCGTATGGGGAGTGGCCATGGCTCGTCTGCCAGAAGCTGTATTACCTCTGCTATCCAGTGTTTGGACGGCCACCGAGAAGCCACCAAAATCAGTGTTAGCCCCTGCTCCCGCACTCTGGCCAGAGTCGGAGAAATCAGGCAGAGAGGCAGAAAGGCATACAGCAGAGCATCTGGCCACTGGTGGGCCAGAGCGTCGACGCCTAGAGGTGCGCTCATGTCCGACAGAGAGAAGAACAGTGGGCAGTGAGTGTTTTCTTGAGAGGCGAAGAGATCTACGTCTGCCTGGCCGTATCTCTGCTAAATCTGTGCTACCACATGTGGGTGGAGCCTCCACTTTCCATACAGCGGGTTCCCCCTGGACAATAGGTCCGCTCCCCTGTTCAGAATCCCTGCTACATGGGTCGCTCTGAAGGACAGGAACCTTGTACTGCTCCACACAATTAACTTCTGAGTTAACCTATGCAGCTGCAGACACCGTGTGCCTCCCTGGCGGTTGATATAAGCTACCACAGTGGAGTTGTCTGTCTTCACTAAGACATGACAGCCATAAAGATGGGACAGAAAATGTCTGAGTGCCAAAAACACTGCATGCATCTCCAGTACATTTATGTGAAATTGCACCATCCGCTGGGGCCCCACGCCATTGGCTGTCCTGCCCAGAAGCGCCGCACCCCACCCCGAAAGAGAAGCGTCTGTCGTCATGGTTACCCTGGACGACACCTCCCCCAGAGGTACGCCAGACGTTAACATCGTCGGGTCTCTCCATGGCCAAAGTGCCGTAATGCACTGCACCGTTATCCTCACTCTGCGGTGCAGATGACGCTGAGAGCTCAGATGCAGAGATGCCACCCATCGCTGAAGATCCCTCATCATAAGCAGCCCCAGCCGCACCACAAATATCACGGACGCCATGAGTCCGAGAAGCCGTAGGCATAGTCTGAAACTCACTACTTTCCCCAGCTGAAAAAGCGCGAGACACTGACTGAATGCCGTCACCCTCGCCTCCGATAACCTGATGCGATACGAGAGGGAGTTTATACTGAGCCCTAAATACTCTGTGCATTGTGCCGGCTCCAGGCGACTCTTTGCCTCGTTTATTCTGAAACCGAGGTCTTTGAGGTGATTCAGCACCGTAACAGAATCTTTGATCACCTGCTCCCGAGAGTGAGAGCAAATGAGATAGTCGTCTATGTACGAAAATATCCTGATGCCGTTGTTCCTCAGAGGAAACCCTCGGAGCTAACAAAAGGCCGAAAGGGATTGTCTGAAACTCGTAGGCCGCCCCTTGATAGGTGAACCTGAGGAATTTCCTGTGTGCTGGATAAATGGCAATGTGAAAATACGCGTCTGGTAAATCGATAGTCACAAACCAGTCGTTTGGACGAACCGAGCGGCAGAGCACTTTGTGTGTTAGCATTCTGAACGTGTATTTTAGAATAGAATAGAATAGAAATACTTTATTAATCTCTTCGGAGAGCCCTCAGGGAAATTTGGGTACCAGCAGCAATACAACACCAACAGTAAAGCAGGACAGACACAAGAGACAATATATACAGGTACAAAGCAAAATAGAGGCAAATAGAATGCAATAAATATAACAATAATAACAATAATAACAATAAGATAAGTTAAATAAAACAATATAAACATAAGCTTCTTCCTCCTGCTTCCTGCGCGTGCTGGTTTCCTTCATCCTCTCCAGCGCAGGGCCAAAAAGACCTTTGGTGGGGTCATATGCTGCATCCATCTCAGCCTTCTGAGAGTCACTTAAACCAGACAAATTCAGCCACAGGGCTCTCTCACCTGTGACTGCTAGCCCCATGATGCAGGCACATCCCTGCACTGCTCCCCTGGAGGAGCGTAGGAGGAGATCATTCACCACGCATATTTCATCCCAAAGGAGGGGGTTGGGAGTCTGGGAATCCAGCTGACGACCCATCTCCTCCAGAATCTCAGCCTGGTACGCTGACAGCAGTGTGGCAGCGTTGAGGGAGCACACTGACTGAGCTGCATACTTATACATCCTCTGGTAAATAGATGCGGTGAGGCGATCTGATTTACTGGGCAGAGAAACGCTGGATGAGGCTGAAACTGACCTGCGGTTAGGATGTAGGTGGTATGCCACTGAAGGCTTCACCGCTGGGGGTTTGGCCAGACTCAGCTCACTCATCCCCTGAATCTCCAGCTTGGAACAGTCCTTGGTTGGGAGCTTGCTCTTGAAAGGGGATGGCCAGTAACGGCTCATCTCTTTCATACAGGCTGGCACCGCTGGTAAGAGCTGTTTGGGTGGAGGCTGAGCCAGCGGGAGCCTCTTACCATCATACAGGTCCCGCTCTATCCCCCTCTGCACCCTGGGCTGCAGGCCATGCAATTCCCAGTTTGGCAGCAGCACGCTTACAGACTTCATACAAGTTGCTGTCCATCGGTGGAGCAGCCTCGGCACCGCTAGGTGGCCTCGACTGTTGGGGTGGAAAAGAATCGTCATCCTCTTCTTCCTTCATATCCACCATGTCGAGGAGGTCAGAGTCAGCATTACACTCTGCGTCCTCATCACCCAGCTCCCCGTGATCTAGGTCGTCGAACAGCGGGGCATAACCGGGGATTCAGTGTCCATCGTGTCCGACCAGCTCGTAGAGACTCGCAGCTGATGGACGTCGGGCTTGGGAGTGGCGGCTGCCAGACAGGGGTCCTGACTGTTAGCCACACCTACTCTCAACCTCCTTTTCAAAATTTTCTCAGGCATTGAAGCACAGTAAGAACATGATTGTGGGTCAGCCAGCGAAGCCTGGGCGTGTTTAGGGCCCATGCACATTATGCACATCGGGTGAGGGTCCCTGCCTGAGATGGTCGCACCTCATGACGCGGGACATGGGCAGGATACAACCTCCTTGGCCTTGGGCTCCGACCCTTTGGCGGGGGTGACAGCCGTAGACATACTAAAGGAAAGGGGACACGACAGGTTAAAGGACTAGACTCGTCACAACACGTTAGCCTGTATCCTCTCAAATGTAAGTCGCTTTGGATAAAAGCGTCTGCTAAATGACTGTAGAATAGAATAGAATAGAATATCCACGCTGACGCTAGCAGCAATGCTAAAAACTCCATGGAGAAATGAAGAAATTAGAAAATTGAAAAAAGGCTGCAGGAGAGCTGAAAGAAAATGGAGAAAAACCAAACTCACAATACATTATGAAATCTTACGTGAACAACTCAAAAATTACAATAAAACTGTTAAAGAGGCAAGAACACACTACTTCTCAAACCTAATTACAGATAACAAAAACAACCCCCAATTCCTTTTTAGAACCATCGACCTTTTAATAAATATTGGGGGTAACAAGTCCACCATGTCGCCATCAGCCAACGCATGTGAGAACTTTGCATGTCACTTCGGAAGTAAAATCAATGCTATTAGATCCAGTCTTGTATCACAACAAAATTTTAGTTTTAACAGATCTGAAGCATTGTTTTTAGCCAAAGAAACACTGGAGAGTTTTGTCCTGGTTGATGCAGAGATGCTTGGTCGAGTTTTCTCCCAGCTAAACCCAACAACCTGCCTTTTAGACCCCATTCCCACATCTCTTTTAAAAACATTTTATGGTTTCTTCGAGTCTGAGCTTTTAAATATTGTAAACTGCTCTCTTCAGACAGGTGTCTTCCCATCTGCCTGCAAAACAGCTGTGGTACGGCCTCTTCTGAAGAAGAGTAATTTAGACTGCAACATCCTTGACAACTACAGACCTGTATCCAATCTACCATTTTTAAGTAAAATTATAGAAAAGGTTGTTTATACTCAATTACATGGGTTTTTAAACAAACACAACATTTTAGAAAAGTATCAGTCTGGTTTTAGGACAAACCACAGTACCGAGACGGCCCTTTTAAAGATTGTCAGTGACCTTAGACGTAATTTGGACTCTCAGAAACTTAATGTCCTGGTGCTACTTGATCTTAGTGCTGCTTTTGATACAGTGGACCACCAGATTTTATTAGACAGACTGAGAAGTCTGGTGGGCCTCTCAGGTACTGTTCTTAACTGGTTTTACTCCTATCTGGCTGATCGAAAGTTCTTGGTGAGTATGGATACATGCTCTTCAGGAATCTATGACATAAAATGTGGGGTTCCCCAAGGCTCAATTTTAGGCCCAATACTTTTTAATCTTTACATGTTGCCACTTGGGGACGTCATCAGGAGACACGGCATTGACTTTCACAGCTATGCTGATGATACACAGCTTTACATCGCCGTGTCTCCTGATGACCTAGAGCCAGTTAACACCCTTTTAAACTGTATTTTGGACATAAAGTCATGGATGGCAGTGAATTTCTTGCAGCTCAACCAGGACAAAACTGAGGTTTTAGTCATCGGTCCTGAAGACAAGAGAGAGATAATTTCCTGCAGACTGAAAAACTTCAAACCCTCTCAGTGTGTGAGAAATCTGGGTGTCCTTTTCGACTCTGAGCTGAATTTTATTTCACACATCAGAAATGTCACAAAGACAGGCTTTTATCATCTTAAAAACATCGCCAGAGTTCGCCCATTTCTCTCTCTTGCCAGCACGGAGGTGCTAATGCATGCTTTTATTTCCAGCAGGCTAGATTATTGTAATGCCCTGCTCTCTGGTCTTCCCAAAAAGTCTATTTCTAGTTTACAGTTACTGCAAAACTCGGCAGCACGAGTTCTGACGAGGACCGGGGGGCGGGAACACATTACACCGGTTTTAAAATCGCTGCATTGGCTCCCCGTGCGCTTCAGGATTGATTTTAAGGTTCTCTTACTTGTTTATAAATGTCGTAATGGTCTTGGGCCTTCTTATTTATCTGACTTGTTTTCAAATTATGGGAGGTGTTTAATCTGTCACATAACTGGGTGTGTAAAGGGCTTATTGTTTTTGTTCTGTGATTTCCTTTTTTTTTTTTTTTTCATTTTAATATGCATTCATTTCTACTATGTAAAGCACTTTGTGTTGCCTTTGCATGAAAAGCGCTTTATAAATAAAATTTGATTTGATTTGATTTGATCAGCAGCTGTACAAGTTAGCTCGTCGTGACACATTAGCTTAACTCGAGTAAACAGTCCCGGTAGCAGCTTAATGTCACCGAACTGCTACCACTTCAGCTCGCCTTGACGAGTCAGACGTGATGTCATTGGAGCTTCCGTAGTTGGTCACGCCAAGGCAATTTCCCATAGTGAAACACCAAGCGAAGTTAGAAAAAGAGCCTGATCTTCTGACCCTCTTATGTTTTTAAACTGGAAGTTTGCCTACAAGTGATACCTGCACATGCAGCGGGCCAAACCAAGGTGACAGGTTGGTATGGGCTGTCCTTATCTGACACCATCAGCTGCATGGTTTTACTGAGCCTCATAAGACAAAGAAACAACCTTCACCAGGCTACATTGTGACCTGCAACACTTTACAGGACTTACAGCCGCTGGTTCGACTAACCCTGTCTTTTTACTGGTCACTGTCCTTGACGATAACAGTAATAAACACACACACATCTAAAAACTGTATGTGAGCATACATTATAGCCATTATTATCAGCGTGTTCATACACTGTATCTGTGTGTGCTGCGTATCTATGATCAATGTGACGGAGACCAGTGGTTCCATCACCACCACAAGTCTGGCACATATTATTGGAATGTTTGGCAGATAGGACCACACAGATTAATTAATTGTTTTATTGAATGTTAAAACAGAGAAAAGTGTTTATTTGTTTGCAGAGGGGGACTGGCCATCCTGCCCAGGGAAAAGAGAACTTAAATTAGTATTTTAACATTTAACAACATTTTGATACTCATTTTTACTTTGATCTGTGTCTAATTGTGTAAAGCTATAAGCTCAAGAAGGAAATGGCAATACTCACCTCTTGTCTTTATTGCAGGGCAGGAGAGGTAAAAGGGGGAAGTAGGCCTAATTTCCTGTTTAAGAGGTTTCGGAACAAACCATGTTAACAAAGAGGGGTGGGAAGTAGTTTATATAAATTAAATGTGTATTTGAAGCATGCTGTAAAATTATTAAGTGGATTATGTTTAAGTTTGTATATATGTAAATATTGATTTATGATGTTTGCTTTACAGGTGTTATTTTAAGTAAGATATTTTGTGGATATGTTAACTTGTATAGTCTAGTCCCACTTCAACAGGTGGTTCCGGCTAATTACCTGCAGCAGGAGGGTATAAAAGCCCTTAGTTGCTCTTTAGAAGGTTGTTGATGGTTGTGGTTTAGATACCAATAAATTTTGCCAATCCCAGGCTTAAATGGACCCAAGTCTCACGCCTTTTTTTTAAAAGATTGTTGGGATCGTCGGCCAAATTGACAATCAATATGTGGGTTCTTTTAATAACTTACTTCCATATCACTGCAAAAACAATCCATCTAACCAAGTCTTACAATCTTATAATCAGCCAAAACGTCTTTAAGGTCTTGTTTTGAAAGTGACAAACGCAGCAGAAGTAGAATGTGTAAGGTTAATGATCATGTCTTTTTTTTCTTACTTACTAACTGAATCTTAATATTGTTTAGTTTACATGAACGTTGGGATAAATAATCTTACTGAGACTGAGATCATGTTGTATCTTTGACTCCCATCATACATTGTAAACTCTAATTACCACAGAGATGATTATAAACCACAAATAATAGTAAATGATCACCTACAGCAGTCATTAAAATTCCACTCGCTGTTTTTCCAACAGTTACACTGCCCCCCATTCTAAGTAATACACACCCACATTTGAAAGAATTTAATTATGTTTTTTGGGTTTTCTGTTTAACTAATCAACCAGAGTAGATTTGATTGGAGATTCTTCAACAGGATGTGAACAGGAGACCAGAGCTGATGGATCAGTGTTCAGTGTGTCGCTGCCATCAGAGGCAGCTGTCGTATATTCAGTCAGTCATTCAGTCAGTCACTTCCATATTTGGCCAGAAATGTAACAAATACAAATAGTAGTTCAATAATAAATAAGTGGGGATGTTTTCAGTAACTCCATGTAATAGTGTGTCATTTATTTGGATAAAAATGTATAAAACAAAGGGGAAACCACTTTTTTTGTTCTGCTTGTTCACATTGTTGCTCGGGAAATAAGTTTAAGTTGATGCGCTCCAAGAGCCACACGAGGCGCTGTATATGTGATGTCTGCAAGAGACAAGTCACAAAGGGTGTGCCAAGAAGATGGAAACCAGTCCTTTTTTCTAAGAAGCTAATGCAGTCTATCAGGTACAATATTTTACATGTTTTTCATTGTTAATAATAAATCATGTAAATGTCATGTAGCTATGATGCCAATTAAGCCATTAATTTTATAGTAAGACAAAGTTTTTTTTATTATGTCTCATGTATTTGTTGTATTTATGTAAGTCCTCCATTTTTGTTCTTTTGTTTTTTTTTTAGTTTATTTAAGTTTGTATTTCTTTATTAGTTCTGACAGCATAATTGGGGCAACCAAGGATCATTTAAAAACACGTTCCTACAATAAATACCTGTGAAAACCCAAGAACAACTTTGTCGAGACAGTAACACGGTATGAACAACAAAATACTTAAGTGAGAAAATATTCAATAATGTGTGAAAAGTCAGACTTAAAAAAAAGGTTCACAAAAAAAAACCTCTTTCCCAAAACACTCTAATCAACCACACTGATGCTCTCTTATGCTTCCTTACATCCTTCAGACCAAGTCAAACCCAGCTCCTTATTGGCGAGTACAGACTTCAGTGTGGTTTTATTTCTCTTCCATCTACTGGGCCTTACATAGTGGGTTTGCAAACTTCCCACAACTCAGCCCTGAACAAGCGTCGACTGGTAGGTCTAGTCTGGAGTCTGGAGCTGGTTGAGTGTCAGTATTGCTGAATTAGTTCAAGCCTGACATCAACCTCACTTCCATGTTCCTAATGCTTATCTCCAGTTTGACTACAGAATTAAGTCAAAGGACACATGAAATGTGTGTGTATATAGATCATGTACTTTAAACTATATTTGCTATAAATGACTCTTTTCACCCTTTAGGAATACATCATAAACTTTATAAAGCACTTTTCAAAACAAATGCAGCAAAATGCTTAAATCAACACAACAAATTAAACCATAATCAGCAACAGGAATAGTACAAATACAAATCAAAGTCATTGTAACTGCATTTTAATAAAAAAACAACCCCAATAAAAAGATGACCCTGAGTCAGCTGATTTTATTTCCACCTGCATGTTGTTCCAGAATGTTGAGGTGAAAAGCTCCGCCCCCTTTTTTTACAGCTTAACCAGAACAGATAAAAGACCTCTAACCAAGGATTGCAAGGTGCATGCAGGGGTGAAGGACCACAGAGTGCTTTCTACGATTTTATTTATTTCTTTAAATCAATCGTAAAGCGTACTGGCACATTGCAGTGCTCCCTTTCCCTCTATAACTTTGCACTATCCAGATTTCTCATCATTAGTAGATTCTTAAAATAGAAAAATACACCTTTTATCAGAAAAGAATTACTTTAAAACAATATGATTGCTTCAGGGAAAATTTTTCCAGCTTCCATGAAAAAGAGAAATATAAACTCTGTCCACTACATCCTGATCCAAGCTGATGAAAGCATCTTATGTGTCAAAGGTTGGCAGGGGCTGGTATCCAGTTCTGGTCCTCCTCGATCGGTAGATGACCACTCCACATGCCAGGAGGCAGCCGGCAATAAAGACAAGGTTTGCGCCCAGATTCAGGCTCAGACCGGATGCTGGAAGGAGAAAATAGTCGTTCAGCTTGAGGTGCTTATTTTCCTACCAGGTCAGAGTGTGTGGTATAAAAGATGTTCGGTCTGCTCTCTGGCCAATTATTTCTCTACACGATGCAAAGTTCACAGTTACCACTGGGTTGGGATTAAAATGTTTAATTAGAATTTTTTTTATCAATCCCATGATTTTCTTTGATTTATCACAATCACTTGAATTTTCTTTTAATAATCATTTGATTTTCTCTCTGTTTCAGTTTATTTTATTTCTAAAAAGGGACGGTGCATATTTATGTATTTGGCAAATCATGATTAACTGCAGGATTTTTTATATTAATCACTTGATTTTCTTTGATTAATCACAATTAAATTCTTTTTTATTGTATGATGTTTAGTGATTTATCACAATTATGGAACCAATTGCAATAAATTGCAGCTATAAGCAAAATGAAATAATAAAAAAAAAGATTATTCATGAGGAAAACTAAGATAATAACCTCAAGCGTGTGTAAATACTTGGTTTTCTACCATTAACCTTTTCTCTTAGCTTAAAATTTGATAATCACTTATTTTTATGAACATTCTCACAAACTGGTATAATATTTTATTTTATGCATTGGCACGTGCTGCGATGCTGTCGCTCTCTTTGTTAAACTGTAACTGGATGAAAAATAGCTTGTTTTGGTTTAAACTTCTTTCAAAAGGAACTGAATAACTGCCGATCTGTGTTTGAGTTTTTGGTTTGGCAGAAATGGCGGTTAATGTTAAATCAGTTGTGAATTTTCCCTCATTCCCCTCTGGCCTGCTGCAGGAGATGGGAGAGGCCTGGCCGCTGTCTGCATGCCCCTCCTGCTCTCCACAGAATAAATGTGCACATCCTGATCCCTGGATCATCATCATATTTGTTTGAGTTTTACAAAAAACTAGCAGTATGACACAAGCACGGTATGTCGGGAACAGGTTTGAAATGAGTGTGCACTTCTTTCCCCCATGTGAACGGGTGGAGATTGGGTGGAGATAAAGAGGGATAGATCTCAACACATCACCAGTTCCTGTGATTGTGCCAGCAGTCTACATACAGATGGCCTTCCAGTCCAGCACCCCTCTCCTGTGGTTTGTCTGTATGTGTATTTAGTCAGTGAATAATGGACTTTTAAAAAACTACCTTTACATGCAATAAAATAATTTTCTGTTTTAATTACTACGTTAACACGTAACATGCCCAGCCCTTGTTGAAATACAACAGAAACTACGTAGCAGCACCCTCATCTTTTCCCCTGACTGCAGGTGCACACTCACCTGTCTTCTCAGAAGTCTTAACCAGGTGCAAAGGCCCCTGGGAAATGAAGTGACTGCTGGTCTGAGATGCAGCTTCTCTTTTGCCGCGATGGTTCTCAGAGTTGGACCCGAGGCATCCCTGGGAGCACCGGGTTCCAGGAACATCACTCTCACACAGGATGACTGAGCAGGTGATGTAGACCTGCAGACACACGGAGGTCAAGTCCAACATTTGGACATTTTAATGACGTCTCAAACATGAGAAACCAGCTTTTACAGAGTGAAGAACTTCCTTCATCCGGACATGTTCTGTTAGATCGGTTTTAAACACACTGAATTATTGGGGAATATTAAAGACTTTGGCTTTTGAGTCACTGTTTTGCTCATCATGGCTGGACTTGTCAGCTGCTCTAAGTGGTTTTAAGCTGTGCATGATGATGGTGGCTTTCCATATCAGACTGTGATAACAGCAGAGGGCACTGCTGAACATCAGATATCCAAACGTGCATCTGTTTTTACCTCTGTTGCTCTTCTCCTTCTAATTCCCTGGTAAAACAGGTATGTTGGCATGAACATGCATCAATGCTGAATTTAAAGTTAAAGTCGGGTGGTTACAAATGTCTAGAGACTGATGAAGCGCAACCAGACCTCCCCTTCCACATTAACCGGTTGGACTGGTGTCTGTCTGATATTAGCAAAAAGGAAAACCTGCTTTTAATTCACTGATGGGCATCAATAATGACTCAAGGAAGTTGACTAACTATTTGAAAACATCTAAAATTGTATGGCTCATGGCTGAAAGATCACAAAATTATTTGTGGTTGTGACCAGAAAAAGTCTTCATGCTTCAGAGATAATCGCAGGGGACAGAAAAAGAGTAAAAATACATCAGAAATGAAATAAAAGATTTGATGTTGGTATAGGTGTTCTGCCAGCGGGAAGCCTCAGTTTTACAGCTGAACTGGGCCAAAATTACAGACTCATGTTAAAAACTGTGCGTAGCAAAATAAACTACAGGTGGCGTCTGCAGGAAAAAAGGAAATACGGCGCATAAAAACTTTCAGATTTATAAAAACGCTTGTTTCCATTTATAAATCAGAATCAACTCTAATGATACACATGAGGGAGCGCCTTGCCCCGCCCACATGGTGGCTATAAATGGTCAGGTGGATGCCTGTAAAACATATTCATCACATCATTTCCATGATGGCTCAGGAGGTAAAAGGAGGGGAAAAGTGGATTTTTTCAGAATGTGAGACAGAGATCCTGATGAACCACTCTGGAAAAGGTACAAAATGTTCAACTGGTGGGCACGGCGTGGACATTACTGGTGTCAGAGAGGCTGAATAGTGGCAGCAAGTGGAGATGCTGTCATCACAGTGTCAGAGGGGGAAGACACGCCAGAGGAATCGAACGTACGGCTGGATATCTCAGTCGATAGAGCATTCGTCTGTCATGCAGGAGATCGAAGTTCGATTCCCACAGGGGTGAACAGTAACACCTTCCAGATGGGACCTTAGGCAGGATGCTACAGCACAGAGTCAATCGTTCTGGAGAAAAGCGTCTGCTAGATGACAGTAATGATGCCGGTAATGTAGTCTTTTAATGTATAAAATAAATATGTACAGCCCATCCAGCACCGTAGCAGACGTGTCCTCAGAGGAAGTCCTGCAGGTGCAGAGGGACACCATCACCGCTATTAATCAGGTGGACAAGGAGCTGCAGCAAATGGAGACTGACTTGACGGAAATTGGAACAATTACAAAAGGATTGTGTAGGAATAAATAAATAAATAAAGGAAATCCACCTCTTGTGTGTTTCATGAGCATTGCAGTGCTTTAGCTAGCACCATTTTCTACTGACCAAATCTTGTTTTGTTGTTACTTTGACTTGGATTTCTGACTTTTAAAAGCTTTAAAGTATCTTGTCTGTTTGTTTGTTTTTTAAGGAACTCTACCTCATCTTGTGCTCCGATGAACTCGAAAGCCTCCATACCAAATCTGAACTGAGACCTGGACCTGGAGTAGATTTGCACAGTTTTGTCCTTCACACACCTGAGACAGAGAGCAGGTAAATGCTTTAGAAACTGATCATTTCTCATAAAGATCAGACACAGCACAGAAACATTTTCACCAAATACCCATTTTCCATGATGGTGTAGCTGATGTGGGAGTTAGGGTTGTCGTAGGGAGTTGCCTTGCAGGCCTCCACAAAGAGCTCGGTGTTGGGGATGGACGAAGTCGCCTCGATCTGCATGAAGATCATCTGCTTGATGTAAACCTGCACTGGGTAGCTGCTGGGGTTCACTCGTCTGCTGAAATTCTGAGTCTCAAAGAACTCAAACTGGAAGGTGAACACACCAAAGCCTCTCTCTCTGAAGCTGTACGGGTCTTTGTGTGTGAATCCCAGAGTCAGGCTGGTTCGCTTCGGATAGACGCAGGAAAAGGAGATCTCTTCATGATGTCGTCTGGAAATGACTTCATTTAGGTCCGCAGATGTGATCGCATTCCTATAGACGATGTTATCATCGTCCTCCTAAAGTGACAGGAGATAAAAGAGAATTAAATGGAGTCAATAAGACAGGAGGTGGTGATAATTGGAGAATTTTTTACATGAATGCACATATTATCTAGATAAAAGATTAAAATAGAAATTTTATTATAAATTATACTGTAGATTATAGATTATAAAACCACAATATATACAACCACTGTGTTAGACCAGTAAAAAAACAGCATAAAAGAAGAGTAATAATAATAATAGAATAGAATAGAATAGAATAGAATAGAAATACTTTATTAATCCCTTTGGAGAGTCCTCAGTGAAATTTGGGTACCAGCAGCAATACAACACCAACAGTAAAGCAGGATAAGCACTAAGATATACTATATACAGGTATAAAGTAAAATAGAGGTAATAAGGTGCAAGAAAAGTATAAAATAGAATGCAATAAAAAAAAGATAAGTTAAATAAAACAATATAAACAAGCATTGCACACAGTAGAGGTGATGCAGATTCCCAGTTCAGTATTGCACGTATAAGTTATTGCAACTGTTTGTATGGGTTTTTGTGCATGTGTTGTATCAGGCGGACTGCACAGCTGCCTCTCCCCCCTCCTTCTCCCCCTCCCTCTCCCCCCTCCTTCTCCCCCTCCTGCCTAATGCAGAGTTGTACAGTTTGATGGCTCGGTGGTCAAAGGAGTCTCTGAGCCGGTTGGTTCTACTCTTGGGGAGGAGCAGCCTGTTACTGGTCAGGCTTCTCTGTGCACTGATGACAGTGTGCAGAGGGAGACTGGCATCATTCACAATAGCCAGTAGTTTTTTTAGTGTTCTCCTCTCTGCCACTGTCACCAGGGAGTCCAGCTTCATGCCAACCACAGAGCCCGCCCGCCTGATGAGTTTTTCCAGTTAGCACACCTTTTTCTCATAATAATAATAATAACAATAATAATAATAATAATAATAATGGTATCGGGAGAGATAGAAAACAACATTAAAAACAGTCAGCAGAGAAAGTTGTGGCTGAGACAGATCTTTGTTATTGTCTAATAAATATGTTTTCTCTGAGTCATGCCAATTACAATGCATGTATATATATATATATACAGACAGACAGACAGATAGACAGATAGATAGATAGATAGATAGATAGATAGATAGATAGATAGATAGATAGATAGATAGATAGATAGATAGATAGATAGATAGATAGATAAATAGATAGATAGATAGATAGATAGGTTGGTTTGTTTTGAGTACCTCAACATAAGTCCCACAGGCATTGAGTGACATCACAGCTACCAGGTGGGTTGCGTTGGAGAGTCTTTTCAGGTCACAGGAAGAATCTGTGAACTCGTTCAGGTGCAGTTTGTTTTCGTTGAGTTTGATATGGGGGGTCTTCTTCACTTCAACGGTTACAGTTGTTTCATTGCAGGTCACAGTGGCCTCTACATGGTGTAAGATGTTTTTTATTCTAGTGACACTGAATTTCATATAAATAATTAAAGAAAAGCAAAAATCTTGCTATAACTAACCATGTTGCTCAACATCAACCATGACACAGCGCAGCTCTGAATGGAAGACTCGGTTTTGTCTAAGAAAGACAGAAAGAGCAGGTTATGTAGGTTTTACAATGAAATGCCACAGAATGTTTGATCTAAACTGCAGTTTTAAGTGTACAGTGGGAAAGTCATTAAACAAAGACAATTATCTAAAACTCACCCATCTTTTGCTTCAGACACGAAGCAAAAAGGGAGATGTTCATTAAGTTCAATTTCAGTTGGTGTCCATGTAATCAGGTATGAGTCTGTGGAGACTTTCTGCTTTGAAAAGCCTCGTGGTCCCGTCACTATCAGGTCAATTATCCTACAAAATAAATTCATTTACAATAGGCGTCATTATTGGCCATGAAACAAATAAAGTCAGACATGATATTAAAACGAGGCACAATAGAAGGAAAATACCGTATTGAGGATTCTTTTGAAAGGTTTTCTTACTCTGTATATTGGGTTGTAGATCTGACTTTGATTTCAAGGCTATGGTTGACAAATGCAGGAAGGTGTGCACCATGCGCTGGAGTTGGTGACAAGAAAAGGGGAAAATAATCGCCATCCAGACATGAAGGGATGTCATGGGAGTCCACTGAAAGCAATATGGAGAAACAGACTGTAAGGAATTTATAAGTTCCAAAATATTAAATATTATAACAATAAAAATGTTACCATACCAAAAACAGTAAAATCCAAAGGAATCCTGCTCAAACGAGGTGCTGATGCCCTGTAATATGGTGTGGTAGTCAATGGTCCAGGTGTGGGGGTTGATAGGGGATCTGTTGTAATAACTGGTCCAGCTGTTGTGGTGGTGGTTGGAGGAGCTGTTGCATTGACTGGTCCAGCTGTGGTGGTGGTTGGAGGAGCTGTTGCATTGACTGGTCTAGCTGCGGTGGTGGTTGGAGGAGCTGTTG
The DNA here is from genome assembly GCF_017639745.1 of Melanotaenia boesemani. NCBI lineage: Eukaryota > Metazoa > Chordata > Actinopteri > Atheriniformes > Melanotaeniidae > Melanotaenia > Melanotaenia boesemani. Next base: position 3,171,535 of record NC_055682.1, on the reverse strand, counting down.
CATTGACTGGTCTTGCTGCGGTGGTGGTTGGAGGAGCTGTTGCATTGACTGGTCTAGCTGCGGTGGTGGTTGGAGGAGCTGTTGCATTGACTGGTCTAGCTGCGGTGGTGGTTGGAGGAGCTGTTGCATTGACTGGTCTAGCTGTGGTGGTGGTTGGAGGAGCTGTTGCATTGACTGGTCTAGCTGTGGTGGTGGTTGGAGGAGCTGTTGCATTGACTGGTCTAGCTGCGGTGGTGGTTGGAGGAGCTGTTGCATTGACTGGTCTAGCTGCGGTGGTGGTTGGAGGAGCTGTTGCATTGACTGGTCTAGCTGCGGTGGTGGTTGGAGGAGCTGTTGCATTGACTGGTCTAGCTGTGGTGGTGGTTGGAGGAGCAGTTGCATTGACTGGTCCAGCTGTGGTGGTGGTTGGAGGAGCTGTTGCATTGACTGGTCCAGCTGCGGTGGTGGTTGGAGGAGCTGTTGCATTTACTGGTCTAGCTGTGGTGGTGGTTGGAGGAGCTGTTGCATTGACTGGTCCAGCTCTGGTGGTGGTTGGAGGAGCTGTTGCATTTACTGGTCTAGCTGCGGTGGTGGTTGGAGGAGCTGTTGCATTGACTGGTCCAGCTGTGGTGGTGGTTGGAGGAGCTGTTGCATTTACTGGTCTAGCTGTGGTCGTGGTTGGAGGAGCTGTTGCATTGACTGGTCCAGCTGTGGTGTTCAAAGATGGATCTACAACTTGACGTTTACTTCTGCTAACTGAAAGGGGTGTTTTTCTTGTGTAAGAGCCATCAGAGTAGAACAGTGTGATATCATTGTTGGGAAAGTCTTCCACCACAAGCTCAATTGGATGGTATCCACTGATAGTACTGTATCTGTATGTAAGGGAGCACGAATTCTGACAAATAGGAAGACAATGGTCATGAGTTGTGGGTAGTGACAGAGTGAATGAGATTGCAAGTACAGGTGGTCATCTTGGTCATCCAGGCAGGGCTCAGAGTAGTTACTGCTACTTTGCTTCGAGAATAGCCAGATGGTTTAGAATCTGGTTACCTCCTGGACAACTCCCTGGTGAGGGATTCTGAGCAGATCCCACCTGGAGAAGACCCCGTGTAAGACCCTGGACATGCTGGAGGGACTATATCTCACAGCTTGCCTGGAAATGCCTTGAGATCCGGCCGGACGAGCTGGCAAATGTGGCCGGGAAGAGGGAAGTCTGAGTTTCCCTGTTTAGACAGCTTCCCAGCCACCAGAACCCGGAAAAGTGGCAAGAAAATGGAAGAATAGATTTATATAGCACTTTTCATGACCCCCAAAGTGCTGTACACTGAATCTGTTGTGCATTTATTCCACATTTATACTTGGTGGTGGTAAGCTAAACGTGTAGTCACAGCTACCCTGGGCCACATCGATGGAAACATGGCAGCCAATCAGCACCATCTGAACAACCATGAATATTCATATGCATTCATACATCAGCAATGTTGATGCTGAGGGCAAGGAGGGTGAAGAATAGTTGATTCTGGATTGAGGAGGAGCAGTGTAGTTTTTGCCCCGGCCCTGGAACAGTGGACCAGCTCTACACCCTCTGCAGGGTCTTGGAGGAAGCATGGAAGTTTGCCCAACCAGTCTACATGTTTTGTTGACTTAAAGAAGGAGTCCAACTGTGTCTACTGTGGGAGTCCTGTCGTAGGTTTATTGATTATTGAGTGCCAGACCTCCTTATATAGGCTGTGTGGCCCATGTACAACTGGTTTCAGAGCTGGGTATCTCAGGTTCTTGTTCACAAATGAGGGAAGAATGAATGAAGCTGGAAATCGATAAGCAGATCAGTGCAGCATCTGCAGTGATGCAGACTCTGCATCTGTCTGTTGTGGTGAAGAAGGAGCTGAGCTAAAGCTTCTTCCTGTACTGGTCGATCTATGTTACTACCCTCACCTTGGTCTCCATTTGTGGGTAGTGGCCAAATAAAGGAGCTGAGCCAAAAGGCAAAGCTCTCGATTTATCGGTCAGTCCACATTCCTACCCTCACCCATGGTCATGAGTTGTAGGTAGTGACTGAATGAATGAGACTGCAAATACAAGTGGTGCAAATACATCCTGTACACCTCTCAGGAGAAATTTTCTGGACATGTCCCAAGAGGAGACCACTGGGAAGACCCAGAACACACAGGAGGGATTTTCGCTCTCGGAGGTCCTGGAAGCTGAAAGAAGTTGCTAGGGGCTGGGCTTCTCTTCTTAGGCTACTGCACCCACAATCCACCCTAGATGAGCAGTAGAAAGTGGATGGATGTGTAGGCGGGTCTGTTGTACACTGGGTCTTGCAAACATCCAAAATACACATTAAGCCAGATTTACCAAACATTTTTTGTTTGTTTGTTTGTTATGTTTTCTTTAAAAAATTACTATTGATATTTATTAACAAGGTGTAGTGATAAGCTAGTATCTGGCAGCCTTGTCAGGTTTCACAACCATGTAGTTTATGCAACACATGCTGCATACAGTTTTCTGCAACAATATCATGACATATATATTTTCATGTGAAAGCACCACAACTTGTGTTAAATACTTTTTAATAATCATAACTCTTTTGTGTTTCATTTATTTTTTGTTTAATTCTATTTTCTATTATATAACTGCTGATGGTATCATGAAGCACTTTGATCAACTGTTTTTAAATGTGCTACATAAATAAATTTAACATTGACATTAGACATTGTGTAGCTGAGATGCAGACACTTCCTTACCTGATCTAAAGTGAAAGCTGAGTCAAGGTTACACAGCGAACATGTTTCATGGTAATGTAATCCATATGCATATGTTTCCAGTCTGCATCTCACGCTGTCACCATCAGGGTCAAACACGGTGAGGTTGAATGTTCGAGGGCACTTCTGTGTTACTCTGTAAAATGTGATTCAAATAAGTCAGAAATTATTTCCACTTAGAGGAATCCATTTTGTAATGGGGAGAGGCGGAGCCTATCCCAGCTGTCATTTAGCATGAGGCATAATACACCGGTCCATCATGGGGTCATCTACCACATGAGTGGGAAGCCCATTTGAAAGCTAGCTGCTGTATATATCCCTCCTAATGCAAACAAAGGGACTCAAATCTGCTGTGACACTAACTCAGACTGATGTTACTGGAATAGAATTGTTTAAGGTTGAGTTTTTAGAAAGGTCCAGGGACAAACACTCATGCATACTCACTCCTAAGTTAAATTCAGAGTCACAAATTACCCCAACATGCACAGTTTTGGACTATAAGGGGAAGTTAGAGGACCTTGTAGCCCAGTATCTGCCACTGAATATGTTTCATTAGCAAATTTACTGCATACTTATTTACCACCAGCTTACACCTAAACAGGTGGTTTAGATACTGAAATTTAACTTAATATTAATGAAACCAAAAGATCATTTCAAGATCAAGAAAGAGAAAATGTTAAAGAAACAGGAACCACTTCCTTACCTGATAATTGGAAGTATGGTAGTGATGGGAGAACGGTTTGATTCTCCAGTATCAGATCGAGTTCCCAGGTCCACATGTGTCAACATTCTCCATGAAACACGTGAGCCTCTGTGATTTTCGATCCAGAAAGTCGGATCATTGTAGAACATGGCATACTCAGGGTACCTGTTTAAAGAGATATTTGCAAAATAAGCATAAAATTCACATAAATGTCAATAAATGTTTCTACTGAAAAAGCTTTTGCTGAATCCTCAGATTTAATGTTGTCTTACATTACATCAAAGGGGAGGTTGGTGTTGAGCTCTCTTCGTAATAACAACTCAGTTTGGTGCCAGGTGAGGCCATAGGAATTACGGGCAGTTGTTTCAGCATAGATCTCGGTCGGATATCCACATTCTCCATATGTACAACCTTGGGAATACGTATGGAAATCATTTCCAGTTGGCTTGTAGCGAAAATCTACCTGTAAAAATTTTAAAAGTTATATGTATTTATGTTCAGTTTGTTTTACAAGAGGAATAATATTCAAGACTCAGGAGAGTAATAAACCCCGATATAAGCAATAAATATGAATTCTACAGCTTATTTAGTTCTTGTGTTATCACTTAGTTTTATCACAAGATAAAATTATTATGATAAAACTAAGCGTCTGATAACACAAGGATTAAATCAGTCACTGAAAATTATAGACGTCTTATTGGATTAAATATGAACTCTATTTTCATGACAAAGCACCAATACAATCACTTCTAAATGAACCAATCAACTAAGTCAGGGGAATGCTGTGGGCTTTGTGTTTGTCAGCCAAACATCAGTTTTGCCTGCATCTAATGATCAGGATACTGGGATTCATCAAATTCTATGTAAAAGAAGTCTCAACCACATTCTGCTCATTTTAAGGTTCTTGAAGATTTCACAAGACACCTGCCATTAAATTTAACTTACCTCATAACGCCCATTTGAATTCCTTCCTTTGGGGGTGAAAGCCAGTGATGCACCTATGTGACTGGATGTACATGCAGGTGTGAACATCAGCAGTTGCAGAAGCAGCGTAAGGGAACCCATCCTGTCGAGTTCTTCTACCTCAACATGTGCAGCTCGCCTTAAATATTCTGCTACACGGAAAAAAACATGACATCCTCACACTGGATCAGCTTTAATAAAAACACCCTGGACTGATGAGAACTAGTTTTACCAGATTCGTTTTCTAAGAAGCCAAAATGTTCCACCCCTGATCTCAGGAATCCCAGACTTGTGTAAATGAACTGGGTCTGCATTGTGTTTCTGCATCTGAGAACAATTAAAGCTTGTTGAAAACAAACCTATGACTATGCAAAATGTTGGTAAAGATCTTCCACTTAAATCAGAAAAAATATTCAAATAAAAATGAATGAAAAATAAATTCATTAACCCACCTAAAACTCCTGACTTCAGTACTACTTATTTATCATAATTTGCTTTTATTTGAACTGAAATTCTTTGTTTCTTGACTTCTTGTCTCTTTTTTGGATCCAGATTGACAAAACAGAACAGTCTGCCCTGCTGTTTACAGGGCGTGATTGGGCCATGGCCCAACTACACAAAACACATTCATTTTACTTCTACTTACACACTCGTAATTTTAAATTAAATTTTAAATTAAAATTTAAAACTTCCTAATAAAGCATGCAGAGAATCTCTTAAAAGATTTCACTGGAAATCTGTTTTAGAAATCCAAGTATTTTTGCTTTAGTTGACAAAATTGTTTATGTTTTAAAGATTATCTTTTAAGGAATTCCTTAAGTATAAGTATTTATACTCTACACTAATGACGGAGTCTTACATGTGTAATTTGGTGGCCGGATACTTCAGTTTGCAGGTCATCCATCTCCCATGTGGAAGACCTGAGTTTGAACCCAACTAGGGACATATGGGGTGAATATTAAAACCTTCCAGTTGGGTCCTTGACACTGCCTATTCTCAAATGTACGTTGCTTTGAAGAAAAGTGTCTGCTAAATGAGTGTAATGTAATTTCGTCTGTTTTGGGGTCGAAACCATGGGGGCAGTGTTGAGCAGTATAGTTGATACAAAAGGAACAAAGAATAAGAAGTGACACATTTAATGGCATCACAGACCACCTGTATCTACTGCACTGCCTTCTATTATGTTGTTTTCTAAGAATGAACATCATCATGATCTCCACTGCCGCCATGGACTTCAGAACTCAGAGATGAACTCTGCACTGCCCTCTGGTGGATGTATTAGCTAACAACCATATGATGCATGAAGGCATGAGGGCAGTGCCATTTGAAACAGATGTACCGGCTTACTTATGGAAAGGGAGCATAAATAGGACATTAGAGGAAGGAGCTGGTGTTAACTCTTCTGTTGCCATGGAAACTCATAACAAGCCTTGAAGGAGTCAAAAGTACATGGAGAAACAACTTCAGCAGCACAGCCTCTAAAGCAACATGAAAAATTATCTTTACAGTGAATGTCTTTAAAAAAAGTTTATATGTTAAAAATCACAACACTGCCCACGTTTAGACGAGTTTTAATGACCCTTTAATTCAGAATTAAAATTTAGTCCTCTTTAAAAGTTAAAAAAAATACTCGTAAAATCCAAATTCCAAATGAAAATCACCATTTCGAACTTAACTCCAAAGTAAGTGGCTGGTTTATTCTGATTTTAAGTCCAAATAAAATAATTCCTCGATAATGTATGTATAATGTATGTTTAAATAAATTCCGGTTGTTCTGCGCATGCTCGTTCCCCTGTCCTGTCACGATGATACACAAATGATATCGTCCTTCTCCTCCTCAGCTGACGAAAGTGAAGTAGGATGCCAGTGTTGAGCTGCTGCTTCAAAACTATAATCAAAAGTAAAGCAAAAGTGGTTATTATTATGTGATCTTCTATGTTGTAAGTGAAAAGAAAAGAAGCAGGAAGTAGAGTTTGTTTTCTTCCAGTAGACGTAAATGCGTCATGTCCATCCCCTGTCCAGTAAGAACCCTTTCCAACACCCAGATCTAAAGCAGAATTCGGAATTACTCTTTTCATGTAAATGCGAACGAGAATACTTTAATTTCAAATTATCTAATTCATTATTTCATTCTGAATAATTAAATCAGAGTTAAAAATCATCATGTAACCATGGCCACTATGACACCGTGGTCAGGTCTACGATAGCTTGCTGCCACATCGCGGCGCATTCTGGAATGGATTCACCGTGAACACAAGGAGCAGATGCAGCAGCATGTGAAACAAAGCCATCCTGAAAAGAAGTCCATCTTGAACATGAATGCTGCATCCTAAATATGCCTCGAATAAATTTTACTTATTATGCTCCATGTATTATTACAATCACAACTATAATCATTTCCTTTTATTATTTAAATTTATTTATTCATTTATTAATTGTGTTCACACTGACTGTTCAACATTTTATCCATTGTGCATTTTTCATTGTGTTCTGTTCTACTTGGAGTTCACTGAAAGGACAGAGTGACCCCCCAGTTTCCATCTCCTCATCTCTGATAGTGGGTGCAGGCTGGTGCTTGTACAGACGCAGATCTGGAACATAGCTCAACTCTTTGAAGATAACAGGCTGTTCACGACACCGATCTACAGATTTATGCACCCACTCCAGATTCTGGGAGGAGGGAAGGATTCACTCTGTCTTGACCTTATCGGGTCAAAGTGACCCCTAAGTACGACAGAAAGGGATAAAACATTTGTCCCGGCTTGGGTCCAGCAGAGTCCTCTTTTGACTTTACACGACTCAGACGAATGCTCTCACTTACTTGCAAGTAATTTGTCTTTGTTCATTTTCCTTTAATAAATTGTGTTATACTTTACTCATTCCAGACTCTTGGTAATTAATTAACAGCCTCACTGGAGATAGAAAAGGAACAAACCATCACATCATTTACTGAAAGCAACATGAATGAAGCGAAACCTGTTTAGCTGCTTTGTATTTTCCACTGTGTGAACTGATCTGATCTTTGTAGATTAAAATATTTATTTCTTTAGGCTGACTTATTAAAACTTTGAGTTTGCAATCAGATTGATTTTTATCTTCAAAAGGTTCATCTAGAACGACTCATAAATAAGATCTAAGTGAGTCCCGATGTGCACGGCTGTAACACTGGGTTACTCATGAGCTGATACATATTTGTCTTCTGAGTAAAGCCATATTACAGGAAACATTTGTAGTTGTTTCCTCCTATTTGCACTTGCAGAATGGATCACGTTGTCAGTAACCAGTCCTCAGAAGACCTGTAGCATGGCTCAGAGGGTAGAGTGGTCATCTTGTAGCCTGAGGGTTGCTGGTTTGATCCTCGTCCTGTTGAGCTCATGTCAAGGTGTGAAGGGGTTAGCGCCTTGCATGGCAGCTTCCGCCAGTGTGTGAATATGTGTGTGAATGAATGAATGTGATGCATAATGTAAAGCGCTTTGGGTATCATTACAGGTACAGAAAAGTGTTGTATAAATTTACCATTTAGAAAATGGAGAAACGTTGCTCATCTGACGAGTCTCCATTTCAGCTCCACATTCAGATGCTCAGCTCAGAATCTGCTGGAAACATCATGAAAACATGGATCCATCCTGCCTTGGATCAACGCTTCAGGCTGCTGCTGGTGTCATTGTGGGGGAAGTAGCCATCTTCTACTTCAAATGCACCATGTCACAAAGCTCAGATCATCTCCACCTGCTTTCTAGAACATGACGATGAGTTCACTGGACTCCAACGGCCTCCACAGCCACCAGATCTCAGTCCAGTAGAGCAGCTTTGGGATGTGGTGGAACCGGAGATTCTCATCATGGATGCAGCCGACAAACCTGCAGCAACTGTGTGATGCTGTCATGTCAATATGGAGAAAACCTCTGAGGAAGGTTTCCACCTGCTTCCATCTATCACACCAGGAATTAAAAAGGTCCGACCCGGTACAAGCAGGTGGACGGTGAGTGTATGTTACATCATGTTTTGTGCGGGTCAGACATGATGCAAAGGCCCAAAACATATTCCCTGAATCATGATCGTCATTCTAAACCAGTGTGGTGTCTCTCTCTGCTCCTTATTTGAGACAGAAATTGTTTTCTCAAACAGGACAAAACCAGAAGTAAAATACCTCTGCTTTGTTTGCACAACCTAATTGTTCTCTGAGGAGGAATGTTCTGCTTAAAGAAAACAAATGAGTTGTCCTGGATGGTTTCACTTCACTTGAACATGAACACAAAAGACGAGAGATTCTCTTTAGTTTGAATTTGGTTTGGTTACGTTGTCAAGACACAGTTTTAAAATCTGAAAAGAGGTTATAGGAGGGCATTAAGTGACTGTCGTGGGTCCACAAACCTGCAGCAACTGTGTGATGCTGTCATGTCAATATGGAGAAAACCTCTGAGGAAGGTTTCCACCACCTGCTTCCATCTATCACACCAAGAATTTAATCATATATGTCTGCATGTGTGTGTATGTTACAGTGCAGATACACTTGTTGCTTATTTTAACTTTGCTCCCCATTATTAACTTGTCCTTATTAAAGTATCTTAAAGTATCGAGTTGGATGGGATCCAAGCTCAGAACCTCCATTTGACAAATGTGTTACCACCACTAAAACCCTCCAATTTCCAAATATTGGCACATTAAAGCTGATATTTGTTCCTTTCATGCCTATTTTGTCAATTCCAATGAGATTGCAATCCTGTATTTTTGTGTCCACACGCACCAATTTATGTCCCAAGACAAATAATGAACAATACCTGTAGACAGTTTCACAGATTTTTATGACTAATGCACATCATGCAGATTTTAATTAGTTTAAAGATAGATGGTGAGGTGTTTCGGGCACGTCCCACCGGAAAGAGGCCCCGGGGAAGACCTAGGACACACTGGATGGACTACATCTCTCGGCTGGCCTGGGAACGCCTTGGGATCCCCCCGGATGAGCTGTTGAATGTGGCCCGGGAGAGGGAAGTCTGGGTTTCCCTGTTTAGACAGCTGCCCCCGCAACCCTACTCTGGATAAGTGGCAGACAGTGGATGGATGGATGGATAAAGCTAGGTGAGTTGATAGGTCCTTCTGTGTCATCATTTACAGGCTCAGAATCATCCAGTCTTGTGTCATGTGGAGTCCCACAGGGATCAGTTCTAGAGCCACTGTTTTTTACTTGTATTATTTGCCTCTGGGATCCATCCTTACAAAGCCTGGAATTACGTTCCACTGCTATGCTGATGACTGTCAGATTTATTTGCCTCTAAAGAAGAAGGGTGTCTTCTTAATTGAACCACTCATGAATTGTTTGGAGGATATTAAAGTTTGCTTGGTTCTAAACTTCTTATGTTTATTTTTAAATGTTTAAATGGCCTTGACCCGCCTTACCTTTAATTTCACTTATACATAATCTGAATGACATCTTATCATAAAATCCTTGACTGTCATCAGAGCTTTTGTGCTTTCAGTCTTTGTTTATCTTGAACTTATACCAGTGTCACACCCTCTGACACAATGCTGTGAAAATTCAGCAAATTTTTTCAAGTCATGTCGGGAAGACTTGTGTAACTACAGTCTTCACACTTACTGTGGCATGTGAACTCCTGTTACATCTCAGGTGGCGTTTATTGTCGTCTTCCAGTAAACTGAAAATTACCTGCATCATTTCTTCCATTCTTACAGTCCTGAAAGGGTTTGCATGCATGAATGAAGACAAACAGCTCTGCTCTGATGCTAATCACAAAGCGGGAAATGAGACAAAAGCTTGACAAGGGAATGAAATCCTTCAACATTCATCAGCAGCAGGATGATTTAGCAGCAGATGGTAACTTTTTCTGGTGTAACTAAACTCCTTAATCATAATCCACTTTAAAAATTTAAAATGGGGGCCTTGTTAATTTTTAATTATTAAAAATAAATATGCCGGATTTAGTAAAAGGGCTAATTTTCATCCGTTGCCTCTGGTAAGATCTTACAAAGGCTCCCTGGAATAAGGAAAAACAGAAAGAAAAGCAAACATTAATATAAGTATCAGTAATTAAGATTAATATTGAAGTTGTAGCTATTTTTATGTGTTTCTATCATGCAGGAGTTTCCTTCAGTTCTATTGATTTTTGTTGAAGGAAATTTGGTCATAATAACAAACTAATAAAAGAAATCTTAAGAACAGATTGAAGAGCAGCTTTTCCCCCAGAGATGCTACTGCTACTGGTTTTAGCTTGTATACTTCAGGGTCCATCTGCAATTATTTCTACACTCCACAAGCTTATCCAGATGACACACACATTTCAACTGTACTAATTTAGTTTCTTATTGTTTCTATGTCATAAAGAATGTACACATTATTTATCTATCATACTTTTAGCTACATGTTAGTATTTTAACTTTGTATTGTACTGCTGCTAATCCCATTATGTTGCACTTTGCTGCCATACTTTGCAGTTTTAATAAATTACCTTCTTTCATGCCTCTTGTATGAGGCATCAAAGACTAAAAATTATCTGTTCAGACTCAGTTTCATTGTGTGTATCCTCTCTGAAGTCTGTTCATAAAATGCATTGCGGTTTTATTTTGATTGAGCCGTCAGGTGTCACATGACAGAAAAACATGAGTGTGAATCTTCTGCAGGTGCCAGATCACCATGTGACGGCTGCATGACCCATTTCCTGCCCCTTTATGATGTGATGTGAAGGGAATCCGTCTACATGTATCGTAACTTTGGAACTTCACAAGAAAGTCCATTAAAATAGGACCAAATGCACCATAAAAATGTGAAGGTATTTTCCGTGGTAACTTTTTACAGTTTTACCAATATTTGTTTCATTTAGCTGTCCTTCTCCTGATGATTGACTTCAGGACAAGGAGGACAGCTCCACAGCGCCTTTGCATCCTGGGGAGGAACAAGAACCTGGGTGTGAACACTGACAGCAGACTGGACCGGAAGACCAACAGCCTGGCTGTACACAAGAAGGTGATGAGCCGACTTTTTTCCCGAGGAAGCTCAGATCCTCCAACATGTGCAACAGGATGCTGGAGATGTTCTACCAGCCTGTTGTTGCCAGCGTCTTGTTCATCGCTGTGGTCTTCTGGGGGAGCAGCATTGGAGCCAGAGACAGGATCAAATTCAACAAAGTGATCAGGAAAGCTGGCTCTGTGATTGGCTGCAGGCAGGAAACATTTGAGACCGTGGTGGAGAGGAGGACAGCAGACCATCTGTCATCTATCATGGATAATCCAGACCACCCTCTCCACCACAGGTATAACGCTACCTGGGATCTTCCTGCCACCGACCATAACAGACAGCCGGACTCACAACTGCTTAACTCTCCTTCTTTTCTATTTCTTCATGCACCACCATACCTGTTTTTAATCTTGTACCCTACATTGTCCCATTATTCATGTTTTATTTTTGCCTGGATACTTATTTATGAATAGTGTCTTGTAAATATTTTCGTAAATATTTACATACATACATACATACACACACACACACACACATACACACATTTTTTTTTTTTTTTTTTTTTAAACACACACACACTGTGAGCATGCTGCCCTAAGAGCGGCTGGAAAACAGTGAGGCGAGGACCGCAGAATCCAATCCAAAAAAAAGGTTTTATTCATCAATCACAGAACACATAGAAAACTCACCCCTTTTGTTCTATGGGTAGTCCAGTCACCATCAGCAGCCACCCAAATGAGCAAATCTTCCTCATTTATCCTCTGCTGCTTATTGGGCTGTACCATTCCCCCAACAGGTGCATTCTCAATTATAACCCATTTCTCTATTAAAATTAATTCTACAAAAGCTAAAAATATTCACACACACTATATACTTAATATGGCAACCATGAAGTTAAACCAAAAACCCAAAATACAAATAACTCCAACAATCTTCCTGCCACATGGTCTCTCCCAAATCATTAAAAGAAATCCAGGCCACCTGAAACCCATTTGCCCGGTCACCCTGGAGAGGCCATGTGCCAGGTAAGTAAAGCTCCATTACTTCATTAAATTACCTATGACTTCAGATTTACACACAATGTTCTGCCTATTACTGTTAACGGCTGTCTTTGCAGGCATCTGTAAAACAAACCACATCAGTAATAAATAAACAGTTCAACCTTTGTGCATAATTGTAATTCTTTTAAAGTGCCAAACCTCAGCTTCGTTACACACACACACACACACATATATATATAAACGCCATATATATATATATATATATATATATGTTTTTACATCTCTTTTTTTTGTATATAGTATTTTTGCATCTTACAGTTTATTTTCCTCTTTTTATTTTTCTCTGACATTTTTGCTGCTGTTAACACTGAAATTTCCCAGTCTGGGATGAATAAAGTACTTCTGATTCTGAATTTGTGCATTAATTATAATAATTCATGCTTGTGTTGTTCTTACTCTCAAATGTAAGTCACTTTGGATAAAAGCGTCTGCTAAATGACTGTAGAATAGAACAGAATAGAATAGAATAATACATTTTGTTTAAAAGCACCTTTCAAAACCCCCAAGGGCACTGTACAAAAGAACATCAAAATAGTTAAAAAACAATAAGTACAAAACAAACATTAAAACAGTTAAAAACAATAAGTACAAAACAAAACGAAACGGAGGACAACATAAAGATGAAGAGTGACAAGATGGCATAGGGCTGTCTGAACAAATGTGTTTTGAGTTGTGATTTAAAGAGAGGAAGAGAGTCTATGATACGGATGTCAGGGGGAGTTCCAGAGATGGGGAGCAGAGCGGCTGAATGCTCGGCTCCCCATAGTGACAAGGCGGGCAGGGGGGACAAGAAGCTGGAGAGAGGAGGAGGAGCGAAGCGAACGGACCGGAGTGGCAATGTGCAGGAGATCAGATATATATGGTGGGGCCAGATTGTGGAGTGCTTTGAATGTAATGAGGAGAATTTTGAAGTTAATTCTTTGTTTTACGGGGAGCCAGTGAAGTTGTTGTAAGATAGGGGTGATGTGGTGAGTAGTAGGGGTCCGTGTAATGATGCATGCTGCAGAGTTTTGGAGGAGCTGCAGTTTCTGGAGGGATTTATTGGGGAGATCAAAGAGAAGTGAGTTGCAATAGTCAATCCGGGAAGTAACAAGACTGTGGATGAGGATGGCAGAGGTGTGCGGGGTGAGAGAGGGAAGGAGATGAGAAATGTTTCTCAAGTGAAAATATGCAGACCGGGTGATACTGTTAATGTGGGAGTGAAAAGAAAGAGTGCTGTCGAGGACGACACCCAGACTCTTTACCTGAGTGGAGGGAAGGACAGGTGAGTTGTTTATGGAAATGGGAAAACTGTTAGATTTGGCGAGAGTGGGGGGCGTGCCTACCAGGAGGATTTCTGTTTTAGAACTGTTGAGTTTGAGGAAGTTGGATGAAAACATAGAATGAATTTCTTGTAGACAGGTGGTGAGGGAGGTCGGTGGAAGTGAAGAGGATGGTTTGGTAGAGAGGTAGAGCTGGGTGTCATCTGCGTAGCAATGAAAATTAATATTGTGTCTGCGAAAGATGTAACCAAGTGGAAGAATGTAGATAATGAAAAGGAGGGGCCCCAGGACTGAGCCCTGGGGCACACCAGCAGAGACAGGAAAGCGTTTGATTCATGGGATTTCATTTGAATGAATTGTGTGCGGCCTGAAAGGTAAGAAGTGAACTAGGCGAGGGGGGTGTGAGTGATGCCGATGGACGATAGTCTATCAAGGAGAATGCTGTGAGAGATAGTGTCGAATGCTGCGGTGAGGTCAAGAAGGAGGAGAATGGATAGTAAACCTGAATCTGAAGCTATGAGAAGGTCGTTGGAGATTTTGAGAAGTACTGTTTCAGTACTGTGAAGGGGACTGAAACTGGATTGAAACTGCTCATAAATATTGTTAGTAATAAGATGGTTATGAAGTTGAGAAGCAACAGACTTTTCAAGGATTTTGGAAATGAAGGGTAAATTGGAAGTTGGACGAAGGTTATTGAAATTTGTGGGTTAGGGTTATCTGGATTGAGCTGACAGGTAGAGGGTTTGGATTTGAGGATAAAGTCAGAGATGGCTTGGACGGAGGGGAGAATTAAACTGGAGAATGTGGTTATGGGTGATGTATAGGGGGCGGTGAAGTCCACTCCAGAGACTGCGGCTTTCCATGAGGCCAGGTGTTGGTGAATGTCAGAGATTTTGGAGACAAAGAAAGACATGAATGAGTTACAGAAGTCAGTGGATTGCATGTGGTGGGAAGAGAGTCAGGCGGCTTTGTAATATTGGTGAGGAGAGAAAAGAGAGTTCTGGAGTTGTGTTGATTGGACTGAATGACACCAGAGTAGTAAGAAGATTTAGTTAAGGAGAGACTGTCCTTGTATAGCATTACATGATTATTGTACATTTCTTTGTGTATACTGAGTCCAGTTTTGTTATAGAGTTGTTCAAGTTGTCGTCCTTGGGATTTGAGCCGACGGAGGGCAGGAGTGAACCAGGGTGCAGAGCGGGCAAAGATCTGGTTTTCAGTGGAGCGTGAGTATTCAGAAGAGTATGAAGATTGTTGTTATAGTGGGAAACCAGGTCATCTGGTGAGCTGTTGGCATGTGGACTGGGAAAATTGATAATATCAGAAGAAAAAATCTTAATGTTAATGTCCTTAACACTACGGAATGAGATGGTCCGGGGGAGAATGATTCTGGACAGAAGGAGGTTGACATTGAAAGTAATGAGTCTATGGTCAGTGTACGGGAGTGTATGAGGTTTACAGTCAATGGGGGTGATACCAGAACAGCAGACTAAATCCAAGATATGACCTTTTCAGTGAGTTGGAAAATTAATGTGTTGTTGCAGACCAAATCTTTCTAGACAAGATGAGCATTATGTTATTGTCCATATGAATATTAAAGTCACCAAGAATAATTGTGTTTGACATCTTGGGATGCAGTGTACGGTTCTATACTGATTTTTTTTCTCTTGCTTTACTTTTAAAGTAATTCCTCCTAAATGTATTTATTATACAGGCATATTGCATTCACTTTCTTCCAGTTCTGTCATTGTGCCCTTGGGCAAGACACTTCACCCTCTTTGCCTCCAGCATCGCCATCGCTGGTGTTTGAATGTGGATGAATGTTGGGTGGTCGGAGAGGCCGTTGGAGCAGATTAGTGTCAGGACAGCTGTGGCTACAGATGGAGATTAACACCAGCAGGTGTGAATGAGTGAATGAACGATGGATTCACAGTAAAACACTTCGGTGCCTTAAAAAGTTGTAAAGATCTAACCTGTTATTAGTTTTTAAAAAAACTACTGCACCAGTACAATTTCCCTCTGGCAATAAAGCCTTTTTCATTTAACTTCATTCTTACTTTTAAAAGAATAAATACACATTTTCATTCATTTTCTTTATTTAAAGATATTTCTAAGTTCTTTAATTATGTTATATTGTGACCATGACCAGCAGGTCTCTGCAGAATCAAAACCTTTATCTTCTCACGAGCTGTAGAAGTTCATGTTAAGAGCAAGACTGATTTTAGTCTATTTTTATTTTATTACAAATTTAAATGTTTTTCGTATGCTATTTATTTTTGTAGTTTAATATTATGTCTGTTATAAATAAAGTTGATAGTTATTTATAAATCACACTATGTACTGATGAGTCAGAAAAACTCTTTTGTTTTGTTTTTATTTTTAAATTATTTTAATTAATAAAAACAAAGTTTGTTTGTTTTTTTTCCAAGTGAATGTAGTATGCTCCGTAGTTTATATTTATAGTCTTCTGCTTGGGATCAGCCATGTCTCAGTGTTAAATGAGATATTAAAGAGATAAAAGAGATAATAATACAACATTGCTGTAATATTTGTGATGCTCCCTTAATAACAGAGAGAAAAAAAACAATTTATTATCAACCAGACTCAGTTTTCATTATTTCATTGTTAGATTATCTTTGAGATATCATCAGTATTATCTGTAATGATATTTCATATTTACATTTAAACTAAATGAATCAACAAAATTAACCCATAAGAGTCCGACATGACATATTTGTCATATACAGTTTCTGCTACAATTTGTGGTAAAAACTTTGCTCAAAATCCCGTTGAACACAATCTGATACTCGTCTTCTGTCCCATAACAGATGCCCAGAAGCAGAAAACCCTATTATAATATTTTTTAAATATCACATGGTAATAAATGATAGATATTCCTTTACATTTTGTTAAAGGGCCAAATAAAGACCTCAAATTAAAAGACATTAGACTTTTCTTATCATTTTTCCATGGGTCAGGCCTTAGAGGGTTATACACACAAACACAAAGGAGATTCATTTTATTAAGTTAGACTTAAAAATCCAATGTAAACAAAATACCCATCTCATATTGAAAATATGTTTTTCATTTATTTGTATGATGTGTTAATACATGAAAAAATATAATAACATTATGTACATTTATTTATTGAAAACAATGGCTTATATGAGTTCTTAACAAGAACAAACCAACACCAGGTAAAAGGTAGGTAACATATTATATTGTTGTATTTTGACCAAAAACAGCTTCAGATGTCAGAAAGTAATTAATTACAGCAGCTTAAAAACACCCTGCTAAACCAGCCTGGAAGGACTTTTCTCATCTTTCTGCTATAATTAGAGTGAAACAGGTCGAGCGAGTTTCTTTCTGCAGGTTCTGCTCATCACTTCAGGAAATCTGACTCAAACGTAAACCCTGTTTCATTTCATTGGTAATAAAAAAACAATGCTACAGCAAACACTGACCTCTAAGTCAGATTAAATCATTCAGATCAGATATGTTTATTTTTCTGAAAAGCTTTTTCTCCTGAGATTTTATTACCTATAATGACTAAGTCTATGCTTGAAACTAGAATATCGATAGATACAAACCAGCACTAAAAGTCTAAAATTGCTTTTCCAAAGTAAATCTTTATTATTTCAATCAAGACAAGAAAATAATTCTCATATATTGTATTCTTATCACTAAAATTGAACTTGTTATTAGTGAGAAACACTTATTTTGAGATATTTGTGGGTTCATTGACGTTAGATATTTTCGTGCTTTGGAAAATCTTGACAAACCAAAGTTTCTTCTTGTGTTGGCAGATCATTTTTCTTATTTTAGGCAACATAAACTACATTTTTGTACTTTTTTCTTGTTGTTGGAAGCTGACATTTTGCATATTGGATTTTTAGTTATTTGTTTTTCATGAAAATAAAATGGAATAACAGTTATAACAGTTGTTATCTTAGTTGCAGTAATCATCCCTCCTGTTATGATAAAAATGGTCATTAAATCAGTCTTGGTCAAATTTGGTCAAATTGGTCAAATCAATTAAAAATATTCCAAATTTTCATACAAGACTCAGATAAACATGTTTTTATCTGATATGAAAAGCAGGAACCAACACACACGTTTATGACAGAAGAAGGAGATGATTTATGCTTAGTTCTCACAGTCGGACTCGATGAGGACGGTACGATCTTCTGCTCTTCTCTTCCGGTTGTAGTGACGAACAATCACGGCCATCAGCAGCAGCGACAGAACGAAGCCGCTGGCAAAGACCACTGTGGTGATGTGTGAGGTGAGGACCTGTCCGAATCCAGTAGGTTCTCCGTCTCTGGCTGATTTGGTGTCTGGGAAAACTGGTGGAAAGTTCACTGAAAGACATAATGATGGAGATTAGATTGCAGACAAATGGACAGACAGACAGAGGGTCTTTAATATTCTACCTGTAGCAGGCATGCCACTCTTCTTCTCCACAACATCCCCCTCTTCCTCAGCTGCCATGGCTGCAGATGGCCCCACAAACTGCAGGGGGCCCTGGGTGATGTAGTGGCTGCTCGTCTCCTTGCTCAGCCCTCGTCTGCGCCTGCGGGACGGTTCCGTCACACACCCCTGAGCACATCTGGAAAAGGGATTTTCAGGTTCGCACATGATGACGGAGCAAGTGATGAACACCTGGGAGGAAGTACAAGAGAGAGTTCGTTCAAAGCAGGTTATCAGAGAAATCCGTCCACATGATCACAGCGTGCCGTTAAACTCGGATGTAATGATGTCTGACCCATGCAACCCTTTATTTTAGGTCCTTTATAAAACTGAAGCTTCCTTTTTACAACGGCCACTGATCTCCTTCATTTTATTTCTTTGAATTTTATTTTCAGTCCTTTTTGCAGCTTTTTGTGCAAATTACAGGTCTGCAGGGGTGTGAAGTCCTCGGTGCTGGAGCTGCTCCTGAGCTGCATGAAATGCCTCATTTATAGTCCGACAGGTATGGAAATCATTATGAGATCAATTAAATTAAATTAAATTAAAAAATCATTAATCCCAGAGGGAAATTGCAATGTTGTAGTGGGTTTTAAAATATTTTTCAATTTATTTATTTATTTCATTTTGACACATTTACCTTATCTCTGCTTCATCATTCTATTATGAATTTTATGAACGTATTTCTATTCTATTCTATTCTATCACACAAGTTTTAATTTAGAAAGACTTTCTTTTTTAATTTCTGAATACTTTGTGATTATGTTCTGTACACTGACAGTGATAGTGATTACTTTAATTTAAAATATATGAAAAATTATATATGAAATTGGAAAATAAAAATTGACAAGGTTTAAACCTGTCACAGCTTAAGATGTTTTAGACCATCAACATTATGGAAAGATAAGATGATAACAGCTGAAAAGTCTAAGTGTGTGTACTGTTAAGCGTGCAGCTTAAGCAGCTGTTCTCAAAGTTTTTTAAGTATATATATATATAAATATATATATGAACTTATATATGAACTTTTACAGATTTTACGTGTGTGTATTAATCCTGACCACCTGAAGTGACTCACCTCATCTCGATAGATAGATCGATAGATAGATAGATGGATGGATGGATGGATGGATGGATGGATGGATGGATGGATGGATGGATGGATGGATGGGTAGGTAGGTAGGTAGGTAGGTAGGTAGGTAGATAGATAGATAGATAGATAGATAGATAGATAGATAGATAGATAGATGGGCTGTAAAATGATTAAACTTTTTAATCAGATTAACCACAGCTTACAAATGAATCATGATTAATCACCATTTGCGACTACGCCTGAAATCTGCCCGTTTTTACTGCATTGTATCACCAGAACGAGTCGATGCTACAAATATTTAAAATGGTAAATGGTCCGTATTTATACAGCGCTTTATTGTACCTGGGATGATACCCATGTATGTACATCATACATCCCATTCACCCATTCACACACACATTCACACACTGATGGCAGAAGCTGCCATGCAAGGCGCTCAACCACGACCCAACAGGAGCAAGTAGGGGTTCGTTGTCTTGCCCAAGGACACCTCGACATGAACTCAACTTGGCCGAGGATCGAACCGACAACCCTCAGACGACCGCTCTACCTTGCTGAGCCACGTCGCCCTTTTACTGTTTACTGTTAACTGACCTTCTCTTGGGTAAACGTCAGATGTCCAATGGTCAATAAATGCAGCATGTAATGTTCTATATGTTGTTCTAAATCATCTCTACCATGTTCTAGATCATAATTCAGAATTCATATATCACCATCTCACCAACCGTCTCCATGGTGATAATTTCTGTCGTAAAACCAGCAGATGTGATGACTGAAGTTAAACAGCCAACATTGATGAAGAAACTCTGATAAAGCTGATGATGTAGATAAAAACCTTCCTTTTATCGTTGAAGTGTGAGTGTTTGTGCAGCCGTGATAAAAGTCCTACAGCAGCATCACATAAAGTAAACACATCACTGGCTGTTTGTTTTACTAGTTTCTCTGCACATTTTTACATCAGATGATCACTTTAGTTGTAATAATCAGTTCAATACTTCATAAAATCTAGACCTAAAAGGTCTCATCTGTGCCCCCCTTTTTCTGGTCAGTGCTCCTGCCTGGCCCCCCATCAGAACTTTTCTAGAACCGCCCCTGCATAGCTGAAGTATAAACCCTGTTTACCACCAGCCAGCTACTGTGTTAGAGAAGGTCCTGCCAACAACAAGACTTTGGGGTAAATATGTGACGGTGTGAACCATGAATCGCTAGTTTCCTCCTTCTCATCTGATCCATAAACAAACACAACAAGAGAGAAAAGCCGATCAGCTGATCACCAACGACCAGAGCTCCTCTAGAGCAGACACTCTGGTGCAAAACAAGCTGGACTGTCACAAGTCGCAGAAAAAGAATGCGAGAAGAGTGCAGGTGTGAAACCTTCTCAACGGGAAAAGAGTGTGTGTTAAAACACCCCCATTCTCCACGGAGGCGACGTCCATGGGTTGCTCCATAATGCTGTGTTTATTCTCAGGTCCATCCATAGAAACGCCCGGCTGATCCCGTCATAACAGAGAAAAGACGGATGTATGGGGCTTGTCATGCCGCGCATGTGTTAAAAATTTTAACGCAATTAATTACATAATAAATTAATGCTGTTAAAGCGTTATTTTTGACAGCCCTAATATATATATATATATATTTATATAAAGAGAGAGAGAGAGAGAGAGAGAGCGATATAGAGATATAGATATTTATAAATATATAAATATATATATCTATATATATAAAAGAACAAGTTACCTCACTTTTTTTCATAAATTTTTCAGGTATTGTGATAGTGTGTTTATGAGAACCCCAGGGGGTACGTGCACCCCCATTTGAGAAACAGTGACTTAATGTTTCTAAGAGTTTATATTGTGATATAAAGCTTCACTCTCTCAGAGAGACGGTGATGTCAGTGGTTTTAGTTTGACTCTGACGTACCTGGTCATAGTTTCCACTAAATTTAAAGGCTTGAACTTCAAAGTTGAATGAAGTGGGACCAGACGGGTGGACTTTAAGCGTCTCATCCTTCTTACACCTGAAACAGAACAGATTGCAGAAAAGGCAGTGAATATTTTTATAAATAAGTCCTCAAACCCTCAGCATCATCACCACTAACCCGTTCTTGATGAGATCATAAGAGAGAACGTTCTCAGGGTTGTCATCTGGAGTTGCTTTGCATGAATCCACAAACAAAGTCACATTTGGGAGGTCTGAAGTTGCCTGAATGCCCATATAGATCATCTCCAGCAGCTTGACCTGCACTGGGTACGCACTGGCCTCCACTTTTTTTGTAAAGTTGCCATCATTGAATATCTCAAAGGTGTAGCTGAAGCTGCCGAAGCTGGATTCGGTGAAGATGTAGTCGGAGCTGTGCATGTTGTAGTAACTGGAGATGCTGATGATTTTGGGAAACTCGCAAAAGAAGTCGATCTTAACCGTCCTCCTCCGGATGATGACCTCTTCTGGCAGCTCAAAGGAGTTGATCTCATTCTTGAAAACTATGAAGTCACCTTTATCCTGATTTCATGTTAAATGATAGGGTTAGAAACAAAAGGAAATGAGAGGGAATTTTCCACTTTCATCTATTTTTCCATACCTCCAGTTTGGTGCCGCAGGTGTTGAAGGACATGCTGCCCACTATGTGAGTACTGTTGGAGGTGAGCGAGCAGGACGGGTCCCTCAGCTGGAGGAAGTTCTCATCGATGTCAGGCATCGACGCTCTCTCCAGAGCCACCATCATCTTATTAGACGAGCAATGAACGATGGCCTTCCCTGTAAATCATTTTTTAATTATTAGTATTATTATTATCACTATTATTAATAGAGATGGGTATCGTACTTTCCCGGAATCAATTCAATTCAAATCAATCAATTATCGATTCAATATCGATTTATTTACAGCCAATTGTCTAACACCACCTATTTTTATTAAGTATTAAAGACTTTCTTAGATAAATATTTTATAAAACATTGAGTGCATTTACATGACAATCAAAATCACTTATCTGGGAGTAATCAGATTACTGTAATAGTCTAATCTGACACATCTACATGCATTTCTGACATACCAGAACAATCCAGTGTTTCCCAGATTCACAGGCAGAAATACTGTGATGAAGAAAGAAAACCCTCGGGACAGAAAAAAGTGAAACTTTTTAAATGTCCTGGTGAAGCTTTTTATTCAGTGGAGTCGCTCTAAATACTCTTAAAGTTCAGATCTCAGATAACGTGTTGATGTTAATAAAACATACAAAGAATACTGGATCAGTTTACACTACAATGATGTAGATTCAGCTCGTTCTGCTGTGAGCGTTCCCATGACAACCGTGACCCAATCGCATGACACCGGAACAGGAGAAAGCCTCTGCTTTTACAATCCAAGTTACTAAACTCCAGGACCGGGTTAATTATCACACAGCACTTTAAAGGCTAGCTAGATTCTGTTTAAAGTTAGCTGGAGATTGTTACCATACCATATACAAAAACTTTTTAGCCAGAGAGATGGGGGTATAATTTACAAGGAAACACAGTTTATAAAATCCAGTTGGTGAGAAGCATCAGGAAAAGTTTTTGTGTCTGTTTGTGGGTAAAACTATGGAACAGGATGGGGAAAAACACAGGGGGTGTCCAAATATACAAATATTTAAATCAGTATATAAAGAGATGACACTCGAACAGTACAGAAATGGTCTGGAATGAAGAAGTATTATACAGACTGAGAATTTCTGTTATCATTATTCTTATAATTGTTGCTATTGTAATTGTTGTTATTATTATGATTGTTATTATTACTGCATAACTCTGTAATTGCAATTGATTATTGTAAGCTTATTGATTATGTAACATAATAAGGATAATATTACTATATGGGTATCACTATTATTATTATTACTGTATTATTGTTAGCACAGCTATTATTATTATATAGTTTCATGATAAAAAAAGATATTGATTGTATGTGTACTGAATCCTGTTATTGGAACTACTGTGTCTAAAAGATTATCTTGTGCCTGGTAGTGGTTGTGATAATGGTACTATCTGAAGATAGTTGTAATTTACTGGGGTGGGATTAAATAAGATTATGCTTCCAACCACTGCTTTTCAACTTTTTGTGTTTCCTGTTTTTGACAGGACGGGTAAAAAAATGAAAAGAATACTACATACTGGACTGGAACTGTCCCTAATCAGGCCCAAACTTGGGTCTGAGTCAAGCCAGATCTGGGCCAAACTTGGGCCAAATTTACAACTCAGGAATCTCACATCTGGACCTGGGCTTCAGTTCTAGCCTGGATTTGGAAAAACGGAACCGCACCAGTGTTGGCCTGTTGTGTTAAAGGACAATGGGCAGAACTTTGGTGGACTCCGGGCCAGATCCGGGCCAAGTGATTTTTGCTATCTGGGCAGCAAGAGTTGGCCCTGATGCAAAGATGTATACAAACCTGATCCGGTCTGTCGGACTCCCGTCAAAAAGTCTTTTAACAGAAATAACTGATGAGTTAACAAACCTTGGGTAATAGTTGAGCGGGTCACCATGATGACAACACACCTCATCTCTGATTGGCTTTGGGACAAAAAGAAAGAAAATGTTATCATGAGTACAAATATATAAAAAATGAAGAGAAAGTTGATATTAAAGTTAGTCAAATTTCAAAATTGATTGAAATGTTGGGAGAAAAGACACGTGAGGGTGTAGCAGGTAAAACCTAAAGCTAATAAAGCTAACAGCTAACACTAGCTATTCTGTTCCATGGTGTTTGTTTTTTTCAAGCATGGGGACGTATGGACGCATACACATTAATGGCTTCGCATTAAAATATATATATATATATATATATATATATATATATATATATATACTGGTAGTGTATATATTTACCATTTGTACGCAGCCACCCATTAACATTAAACAAGTTTACTAAATTAAGCTAATCATGCTCACCCAGTTCTTTGTTTAACGTTTGATATCCAAACTGGGAAATCTGACTTCCTGCTGGGTTTTTTTGTTAACAGGTCTGTGGTAGTCTGAGCTCTCAGGTTTGCTACTGGATTTTTCCACATTATGGGAACAACTTGCGAGAGGATGAAAATGAGCAAGCTAAAAATAAGTCAATGTTTATTTATATTGCACCTTTCAAGTGCTTCACAATGAAACACAAAGCAACACGGGAGACATAAAACAAATAAAAGCGGCTGCTATGAACAGAGCTGTGAAGATGTGTTGGAGAAGGAACTGTTGTTCTGCATTTCAGTGGTATTTTGACTAAAATGTGACTGCGGTTTAAAGAACTGACCATTCTGCCAACAAGTTTAGGTAAACATAAACTCTGAGGTGTGTTTTCTAGTACATGAAAGCACTCACGCTTCATTTGTCTCTGCAGTGAAACAGACTGGGACTAATCTATACAAGTCACTCCTTTGTGGTGTCCAGTTCAGGGTGACTTCTGCGTTCCCCGCAGCATCTTTTTTGAACTCTTTAGTCATGTTCTGGGGGCCACTGACCTGGAAGTCGTATATCCTTCATAGAAATAAAAAAGACAGATTGAGACATATGACATAAATGTCCATCGTAACAGAAGTATTCTGACATGGTATAGTAACTAGTCATGTCTTAGAGAAGAAATGTGTCAGTACTGAGACTGGCCAGCCTGTGCTTGTGCAAAGAGCTGGAAGTTCTGGCCCACGGTGGCATGAAGAACATCTCCATGAGACGGAGTCCTGGCCAGGAACATGGGCTGCACATGACCGGCCCCACAGTCTAGAATCGAAGGAAGAACTGAAACACAAACACAGAAGCTATTTTAGCTGACTCAGACTACAATATGAGGGTTTAAAACATTCATTATTATGTCTCCATGCAAGTCATGTTAAACCTTTTCTCTCTCGTGAAAATGAGACCGTAGAATGACGAGAGAGAAATATTTATTTACAACCGTTGTGTCACCGTGAGGATGACAACCCAAATGCTGGGTGGAGATGCAGGAGAAAGATGGACATAGGGATTAATGGTTTAATGAGGATAACTAAAATATAACCTATGGCTTGCAAAACTGGACTAGGAGGCAGACTAATACAAACAAGGAACACAAGGATGACACTGGCTAAATAACGACAATCTGGCAGATAACAAATGAAACCAAGGGGTATATATACACCGAGGGGAACAAACTAAACAAGGAGCAGGTGAAGCAAATTGAAAAATGAAACCAAGTGTGTAGAGAACAGAAGGTAAACAGAAATAACACACAAGGAGATGAACATCACTAAATAAATCAGGAAACAAGAACAGAAACTAAGGAACAGATGAGAACAGAAATAAAAATGTGGGGCAAAAACCCATAAACCGATCCATCCACCCATCCTTCTATCTATCTATCCATCCATCCATCCATCCATCCATCCATCCTTCTATCTATCTATCTATCTATCTATCTATCTATCTATCTATCTATCTATCTATCTATCTATCTATCTATCTATCTATCTATCTATCTATCTATCTATCTATCTATCTCTGTATTCTTCAGTCTGTTTCTTTATATCATTTAATGAGCATTATGAAAATGTGCTGTTTAACTAAATGTGCCTTGAAAACATCTTTAGAAAATAACTTTACTCATATATGGTGCAGAAGAAATGCATTTTAATGTGAAAACTCTTATTTCATACATCTACTCTGCTACATTTCAGGGGGAAATATTTTGTTTCTTAGACTTTTTAAAGTAGTACTATGTAACTTTCCGACTTTAAAACTTTGTGTTTTTGACACTGACGTTCATTCTGTTCCTTTGTGGAGTTGCCGTTGTCCTGCAGCATCCTGAGGCTGAGAATCTTCACTTCATTATTTTTGCTTCCAGGACGCTGCGTCACGTTACAGATGAGCTTTAAACTTGCTGTTGACTCAGATCAAACTGTTGGATTTGTCCCCATGAATGCTTCACGTTGTTGCACACTCACCCTCCATGGAGAACTGCAGCTTCACTTTACAGAGAGGAGGTGAGTTCCTGTCTGAGGCATCCCGAAACACTGATGTCCCATCTGTGTAGGTCAGAGTGATGTTTCGAGTGGAGAAGTCCTCCATCATCAGCTCAAATACATGGATGCCGGTTTGGATTTGACCCGACCTGCTCAGTGTGCAGGTTTTCTAAGAGGAAGCGAAAAATTACAGGAATTCTGGTCAAGATCTGCCTGCCTGGGTCTGGAACTCGTGTAAAAACGCAGTTTTATTTGTTAAATTGGAATAATGCAGGTAAACCAACAGCAGTTTAAAAATGAAGGATGTAAACATGCTGATTGCAATCAATCAAGCAAGCACATCTTATTTCTAAAGCGCACTTATTGTACACTTATTGCAGGGTAATTGTTTGAATACTGGATCATTTGCTGGGGTGGATCACCTTGTCCAGAGCGAAGTTCAAAGGAACGCTGGCGTCTGCAGAGAAGCGGCATCGTACTTCATCTCCATCTGGATCATGAGCCAGAAGACGAACTCTGGTAAAACAGTTCTGAGGGACTCTGCACAAAACCACACATTTAAAATTTCACATATTATTAGGATCTTTACAATTTTCATAGTTAGTAAAAGTTGGTTACCACATTAACACATGTAAATATGCTGAATGACACTGTAATTTGGTACCTTCCAGTTTAGTATATTTCCTGCTTATTGTATTTGTTTTCAAGAAAAATCGTACAGATTTATAAAAGATACTGCACTTGGCTGAAAATCCGCACTGAAATATTCTGATTATTTTTATTATTATGAATAATTTAATGATTGAATATATATATATATTATTCATTTTCATATTATTATATTATATAATTCCTTACCGTAAAGAAGACACTGTTGTGGTTACTGGGCATCTGTTGATGGAGTGGGAGTCAGATCGCGTTCCCAGGTCTAGCTCTGCTTGAGTCGTCCAGTTGGTTTTTCCTTCAACATTAGAGACCCAACAGCAGCCTGAGTCCCTGAAAATAAAGATGTCAGTTCAAACAGAAACATGAAACGTCTTCCTACCTCACAATGTTCCCACACACTGACCCCAACAACTAATCACCCAAATAACCGAGATTATACAGAAATAAAAGATGTAAAACTGGGACAAAAGAAAGAGGCAGATCAGCAAGGGCAGAGCCAGAGCGATGGTCTGGAGGTGGGGGGGGGGCATCGGTCACGTCTAGAACCTGACTGGCCTTCCCAGTTACCCAAGAACAGACAATCAAATTCTAACAAATATTTAGAGCAAACTGATCTTTACCTGGTAAAGTTCAGATGTCCAAGTGTAAGTGAATGCAGCATATAATGTACCTCTATGTTTTTCTACATCAACACATCCGTGTTCTTGATCATAACGCAG